>NC_059209.1:5380696-5565696 GCF_020615455.1 Coregonus clupeaformis
TTGTAGTTGGCCACCAGGTTTGCACACATCTCAGGAGGGATTTTGTTTCACTCCTCTTTGCAGATCTTCTCCAAGTCATTAAGGTTTCGAGGCTGACGTTTGGCAACTCGAACGTTCAGCTCCCTCCACAGATTTTCTATGGGATTAAGGTCTGGAGACTGGCTAGGCCACTCCAGGACCTTAATGTGCTTCTTCTTGAGCCACTCCTTTGTTTCCTTGGCCGTGTGTTTTGGGTCATTGTCATGCTGGAATACCCACCCACGACCCATTTTCAATGCCCTGGCTGAGGGAAGGAGGTTCTCACCCAAGATTTGACGGTACATGGCCATGTCCATCTTCCCTTTGATGCGGTGAAGTTGTCCTGTCCCCTTAGCAGAAAAACACCTCCATGTTTGACGGTGGGGATGGTGTTCTTGGGGTCATAGGCAGCATTCCTCCTCCTCCAAACACGGCGAGTTGAGTTGATGCCAAAGAGCTCCATTTTGGTCTCATCTGACCACAACACTTGGCAAACTTCAGACGGGCCTGTATATGTGCTTTCTTGAGCAGGGGGACCTTGCGGGCGCTGCAGGATTTCAGTCCTTCACGGCGTAGTGTGTTACCAATTGTTTTCTTGGTGACTATGGTCCCAGCTGCCTTGAGATCATTGACAAGATCCTCCCGTGTAGTTCTGGGCTGATTCCTCACCGTTCTCATGATAATTGCAACTCCACGAGGTGAGATCTTGCATGGAGCCCCAGGCCGAGGGAGATTGACAGTTATTTTGTGTTTCTTCCATTTGCGAATAATCGCACCAACTGTTGTCACCTTCTCACCAAGCTGCTTGGCGATGGTCTTGTAGCCCATTCCAGCCTTGTGTAGGTCTACAATCTTGTCCCTGACATCCTTGGAGAGCTCTTTGGTCTTGGCCATGGTGGAGAGTTTGGAATCTGATTGATTGATTGCTTCTGTGGACAGGTGTCTTTTATACAGGTAACAAGCTGAATTTAGGAGCACTCCCTTTAATCTCAACTCATCAAAAATCTTTCTGATTGAGAGGGGGTCAAATACTTATTTCCCTCACTAAAATGCTAATCAATTTATAACATTTTTAACATTTTGTTGTTGTTATTCTGTCTCTCACTGTTCAAATAAACCTACCATTATAGACTGATAATTTCTTTGTCAGTGGGCAAACGTACAAAATCAGCAGGGGATCAAATACTTTTTTCCCTCCCTGTAGTTAAAGTAGCTATGTTGCATCTCTTTATCTCCCACCTCTTTGTCTTTACTTGAATAGAGTATGTGCCTTTATTCTTTAAGTTCTCGCTCATTTTACATTTACATCATTTAGCAGATGCTCTTATCCAGAGGGACTTACAAATTGGTGCATTCAACTTATGATAGCCAGTGGGACAACCACTTTTTTTTTTTTTTTATGGGGGGTGGGGGAAGAAGGATTACTTTATACTATTCCAGGTATTCCTTAAAGAGTTAGGGTTTCAAATGTCTCCGCTGTCCTGGCGTCGTGGGGGAGCTTGTTCCACCATTGGGGTGCCAGTGCAGCGAATAGCTTTGACTGGGCTGAGCGGGAACTGTGCTTCCGTAGAGGTAGAGGAGCTAGCAGACCAGAGGTGGATGAACATAGTGCCCTCGTTTGGGTGTAGGGTCTGATCAGAGCCTGAAGGTAAGGAGGTGCCGTTCCCCTCACAGCTCCGTAGGCAAGCACCATGGTCTTGTAGTAGATGCGAGCCTCAACTGGAAGCCAGTGGAGTGTGCGGAGGAGCGGGGTGACATGAGAGAACTTGGGAAGGTTGAACACCAGACGGGCTGCAGCGTTCTGTATAAGTTGTAGGGGTTTAATGGCACAGGCAGGGAGCCCAGCCAACAGCGAGTTGCAGTAATCCAGACGGGAGATGACAAGTGCCTGGATTAGGACCTGTGCCGCTTTCTGTATAAGGTAGGGTCGTACTCTGCGAATGTTGTAGAGCATGATCGGGTCACCGCTTTGATGTTAGCAGAGAACGACAGGGTGTTGTCCAGGGTCACGCCAAGGTTCTTTGCACTCTGGGAGGAGGACACAATGGAGTTGTAAACCGTGATGGCGAGATCATGGAGTGGGCAGTCCTTCCCCGGGAGGAAGAGCAGCTCCGTCTTGCCGAGGTTCAGCTTGAGGTGGTGATCCGACATCCACACTGAGAAAGGAGAAAATTAATTGTGTGTCGTCTGCGTAGCAATGATAGGAGAGACCATGTGAGGATATGACAGAGCCAAGTTACTTGGTGTATAGAGAGAATAGGAGAGGGCCCAGAACTGAGCCCTGGGGGACACCGGTGGTGAGAGCACATGGTGCGGAGACAGATTCTCGCCACGCCATCTGGTAGGAGCGACCTGTCAGGTAGGACGCAATCCAAGAGTGAGCAGTGCCGGAGATGCCCAACTCAGAGAGGGTGGAGAGGAGGATCTGATGGTTCACAGTCTCAAAGGCAGCGGATAGGTCTAGAAGGATTAGAGCAGAGGAGAGAGAGTTAGCTTTAGCAGTGCGGAGAGCCTCCGTGACACAGAGAAGAGCAGTCTCAGTTGAATGACCAGTCTTGAAACCTGACTGGTTTGGATCAAGAAGGTCATTCTGAGAGAGATAGCAGGAGAGTTGGCTAGAGACGGCACGCTCAAGAGCTTTGGAGAGAAAAGAAAGAAGGGATACTGGTCTGTAGTTGTTGACATCGGAGGGATCGAGTGTAGGTTTCTTGAGGAGGGGTGCAACTCATGGTGTACCCTCTCTCTCTCTCTCTCTCTCTCTCTCTCTCAATACTCCCCCCCCTCTCTCTCTCTCTCTCTCTCTCTCTCTCTCTCTCTCTCTCTCTCTCTCTCTCTCTCTCTCCCTCTCTCACATTCTCTCTCTGTCTGACAACACCCTTTGTTTTCTCTATATAATGACTCTAACATAGAGTATTGAACTGGTTGGTCTGTTGATAACTGCTGTGCTCTGCATTATCCACTGACCTCTATCACTCTCTCTCTTTTTCTCTCTTTTACTCTCTCTCTCTCTCTCTCTCTCTCTCTCTCTCTCTCTCTCTCTCTCTCTCTCTCTCTCTCTCTCTCTCTCTCTCTTTCGCTCTCTCTCTCTCTCTCTCTCTCTCTCTCTCTCTCTCTCTCTCTTTCTCTCTTTCTCTCTCGCTTTCTCACTCTCTCTTAAATTAATTCAATTCAAATTAGCTTTATTGGCATTGGAAACATATGTTTATATTGCCAAAGCAAGTGCAATTAATAATTAGTCAGGCATTGTCAGGTTCTGATTAAGGGATGGACATGAAAGGCTTTTGATCTGGAGGAGGACAGGATTGCGGGAACGTGCTAAAGGGGTGGGAAAAGGAGAGAAGAGAGCGGGAGGAGAGAGAAGGAGAAAAATAGCCATGGTCTGAAATCTAAAGCGTGGTCATCTATTCTTGGTATTTTGTCTCTCTCTCGCTCTCCTTCTGGCTACGTCCCAATTATCTCTCCTTCCTCCTAAAGGGTGCTCTTGTTCACTTCCCTTTACTGAAAGGAAATTACTGTTATAAGAAACTACCTCTAGCCCAATCCAATGCTGTTAGATTTGTGGGAAGTAATGAAAGAGTGCACACTTTCAGGAGAATGGAGATATTATTGGGATCCCCCTCTCTCTCCCTGCCTGATGACTCCTAATAGACAGTCAGACAGACACCTAAGGCTAACTGTCTGTCTGTTCCTCCCTTGCCCTTCATATTCCCCCTTTCCTTCCCATGGGATGGGCCTCAGGCCTGTTTCACTGCCTCATCATCACCAATCAACGTCAACAACTGTCCACTAATTATGACATCACAATAATTGCCCAATGATATTGTATCTGATCTCATTATTAAGGGTTAGTATAGGGTCATATTCCCCTGCTCAGATGTTGCATGCATCAACCAAGGTTGCGTGCCACATCATCGACTGTGCCATCGGGCATCAGATTGCTATAACATATGATGTGGTTAGCTGATACGTAAAATACCTATCCAGGTGTTGTAAGATCTGGCATGCGATTTTCGATGTACCGATTCAATGGCACATTGTTTATGAACTGATACTTAAAAACGACGCTGGATTTTCATTTGAAATTACTATACAAAATTCTTGCAACCAATAGAATGTTATATACAGTATATGGGGGATACAACCATCCCAGCGCTGCAGATTTTACTGCGAAGAGACAGAATCATTAGATCATTTGTTTTGGTACTGCCCTTATGTAGCTTGTTTTTGGTCACAGGTTCAGGAATGGCTGAAGAATTGCAATATTTACCTGGAGATAACCCTGCAAATAGCACTGCTGGGTGATGTGAAAGTCATAGTCAATCGATCAATAATATAATAATACTCTTAGCAAAAAGGTTTATCTTTAATTTACTATCTGTAGAAACTATGAGAATAGACAGGTTCAGAACTTTTGTGAAACATTACAGCACAGTTGAAAAATATATGGCAAGTAGAAATCACAACTGGATGGTTTTCAGAGATAGATGGGAGGTAACTAATGTAAAAAGGAACGATAACTAATGTAAAATATACTGTGTCCGTAAAATGTATATAGTATGTATAAGCTGGAATTAGAAGCATAAGTATTGTTGTCCATTAGTTTACTCCAATTAGGGGAGGGGTGGTAGGGTTAGGGGAAAATAATAAAGAAGGAAAATATATTTAATAAAAAATATATATATTTAAAATAATATATATGCACTACCGGTCAAATATTTTAGAACACCTACTCATTCAAGGGCTTTTCTTTAGTCATGTAGTAACCAAAAAAGTGTTAAACAAATATATTTAATATTTGAGATTCTTCAAATAGCCACCCTTTGCCTTGATGACAGCTTTGCACACTCTTGGCATTCTCTCAACCAACTTCACCTGGAATGCTTTTCCAACAGTCTTGAAAGAGTTCCCACATATGCTGAGCACTTGTTGGCTGCTTTTCCATCACTCTGCGGTCCGACTCATCCCAAACCATCTCAATTTGGTTGAGGTTGGGGAATTATGGAGGCCAGGTCATCTGATGCAGCACTCCATCACTCTCCTTCGTGGTAAAATAGCGCTTACACAGCCTGGTGGTGTGTTGGGTCATTGTCCTGTTGAAAACAAATGATAGTGTGTGAGTCTGTGTGTGAGTCTGTGTGTGAGTCTGTATGTGTGTCTTTGATCGTGCAATGTGCATCAGATACCCCTATAGAGATTGGATATATCGCTACACGTCTGTGTGTGTGTCTGTGTCTGTGTCTGTGTCGGTGTCGGTGTCGGTGTCGGTGTCTGTGTCTGTGTGTGTGTCGGTGTCTGTGTCTGTGTGTGTGTCGGTGTCTGCGTGTGTGTCGGTGTCTGTGTGTGTGTCGGTGTCTGTGTCGGTGTCTGTGTCTGTGTGTGTGTCGGTGTCTGTGTCGGTGTCGGTGTCGGTGTGTGTGTCTGTGTCTGTGTCTGTGTGTGTGTGTGTGTGTGTGTCTGTGTCTGTGTGTCTGTGTCTGTGTCTGTGTCTGTGTCTGTGTGTCTGTGTCTGTGTGTGTGTCGGTGTCGGTGTCTGTGTATGTGTCTGTGTGTCGGTGTCTGTGTCTGTGTCTGTGTCTGTGTCTGTGTCTGTGTCAGTGTGTGTCTGTGTCTGTGTCTGTGTGTGTGTGTGTGTGTGTGTGTGTGTGTCTGTGTCTGTGTCTGTGTCTGTGTCTGTGTCTGTGTGTGTGTCTGTGTGTGTGTGTGTGTGTGTGTGTGTGTGTGTGTGTGTGTGTGTGTGTGTGTGTGTGTGTGTGTGTGTGTGTGTGTGTGTGTGTGTGTGTGTGTGTGTGACAGGCTATAATAAATAAAGAGAGGATCACTCTATATAAACTCCCAGTCATTTATTGGGTCAACATTCCAGGTAAACCATCCAGGTAAACCATCCAGCGTTTCAGCATCACAGTGTCTTCTTCAGTGCCTTCTTCAAGGTTGTGATATGTTCCTCTCCCCCAAGGCTACCTCATTAGCCACATTCCCAACACAACCAATAAATCAATAAATACAAATGATTCCTAATATATGATCTAATTATTTACATTCAATTCCCCTTTCCACTTGGGTGTAATCTCTAAACATGCCATGGCAGTAAATGCAATGATTGGATCAGGAAAAACCTCAGAGGAGGACCTGTGTGTGTGTGTGTGTGTGTGTGTGTGTATGTATATGTGTGTGTGTGTGTGTGTGTGTGTGTGTGTGTGCTGTCAAGTGGTACGGGAGGAACAGTGGTGTCCTGTCGTGAAGCTGATAGAGGAAAGTCTGAGAGAGAGAGAGAGAGAGAGAGAGAGAGAGAGAGAGAGAGAGAGAGAGAGAGAGAGAGAGAGAGAGAGAGAGAGAGAGAGAGAGAGAGAGAGAGAGAGAGAGAGAGAGAGAGAGAGAGAGAGAGAGAGAGAGAGAGAGAGAGAGAATATAAGGGACAGTGAAGGGAAAAAGAGAGAACAGAATGGGAAAGTAAGATTAGGAGGAGAGAAAAATGGAAGACAACTCAGGCAGAGATGAGCGAGGGAGTTTGAAATGAAAGATAGAAGAGAAGGAGTGATAAAGAAGAGAGCGAGAGAAAGAGAGATAATATATAGAGGTTGGTTGCCAGGGGTAACAGTGTAAGGAAGGGTAAATGTACAGTACTGCCACCCACTCAATTTATTCCCTCTCTCTCCTCTCCTCCCTCCATCTCTGTTTGATCCCTCGTTAGTCCCAGATCTGCTGTCATCTCTTATCCCCCTCTCCGCTCCATTCCTTCTCAAAGCATCCCTCATTATCCTCAACCATCTCTCTCTTTCTCTCTCTCTCTCCCTCACCCCCCCCCTCTCTCCTCCCTCTTACCTGAATAAATCATTCCCTCTCTACCTGTGTTCCATCTTCTCCTTCATCTCATCTCATCTTTTCATAGCTGACTAATTATTTATCCGTTCCAAATGGCACCCTATGAGCTCTGGTAAAAAGCAGTGCACTCTGACCAGGGCCCTATGAGCTCTGATCAAAAGCAGTGCAGTCTGACCAGGGCCCTATGAGCTCTGGTAAAAAGCAGTGCACTCTGACCAGGGCCCTATGAGCTCTGGTAAAAAGTAGTGCACTCTGACCAGGGCCCTATGAGCTCTGGTAAAAAGTAGTGCACTCTGTAGAGAATATGGGGCCATTTGGGACGCACAATTTGTCTATCCCTGTGGTGTTTAACACACTGTGATTCTCTGAAATCCTTCTGTTCTTCCTCTCCAGCTGGTTCTTCCATCTTCCCACCGCCTCCTCCGTCACAGTCTACCTCTTTTATTCTTTCCAATCCCCAAATCCCTCTCCTCTCCTCTCCTCTCCTCTCCTCTCCTCTCCTCTCCTCTCCTCTCCTCTCCTCTCCTCTCCTCTCCTCTCCTCTCCTCTCCTCTCCTCTCCTCTCCTCTCCTCTCCTCTGTTTCTGTATTCAGGTTGTGATTCTCAACTGTAATTCACCTTTTCCTCAGCTCCCTCCGTCTCTCGCTCTCCCTCCTTCTCCCATTCATCCTCTCCTCTTCCTCTTGCCCTAATGTCTCTCCATCCCCTATTTATGTCTCCATCTCCCTCCCTCCCTCCCTCCCTCCCTCCCTCCCTCCCTCCCTCCCCTCCCTCCCTCCCTCTGAACTCCCTCCCTCCTTTCCTCCATCCCTACCTTCTCCCTCCCTCCCCATCCCTACTTTCCTCAATCCCTACCTCCTCCCTCCCCCTCTCTCTCTCCTTCCATCCCTACCTCCTCCATCCCTCTCTCACTCTGTAGTCTGGTCATGCCTCTATGGTACATTGATTGGTGCCACTGTGGATCGAAACATAATTCTCATCCTTCCATCCAAACTATTTCCACTTCCTCCCTCTCTCCCCCTACTCTCTTTCTCTCCTTCCTCCCCTCGTCATAATCAACCAGACAGATTTCCCTCCACAAACTCCTTCTTCTTCTTCTCTCTCCCTCATTCCCTTTGCTCCCTCTCCTTCCTTCTGCCACTCCACTCATCCCTGTCTCGTTCTCTTCCTTCAGACTTCCTCCCCATCACCATCTCGCCAACTACACAATGAGATTATTTTTGTAGTAAATCTAGCTCTTTTTGCCCCTAGTGGTTCCACTCTACCATTGAAATCGTGATGTAAAAGTAATCTCAAGGGAGGGGTTCGGTATTAAATACACTCCCTTCTGGGTGGTACCACCTCAAGGCTTACTATAAACGCAGGAGAGGGTGCCTTATTTGGCAATGGTCTTGTTATGTGGACTGTGCCAATATATGTTGCATGATGCTTCCTTGACTAGACTACTGACGTTACACAAAATTCAAAAGGCAGTAAGTCACGTTTCCGCATATGACCAAATTCAACGTTTTTGCTTACCGTTTCATACACATCTATGTGCTTTTATGAAAAAAAAGAAAACACGTAGGCTATGAGGATTATACATTTATATTTGACAGTGGTGGTGATGTCAACTTCACATTTTTCTTAACTGCTATAACTGATTGGTGATGCAGTTTGCTAGGACAGTTGACTTGTAGTTCAAATCCCACATGGTATGTTTCTTTTTCCAAACCTTTATTTACAATATTCATCCCGTGCCCACAAACTTCTAATTCTGAAAAGTGAAAGCATACCTGTGAAAGGGGTCGCCCTGGTAGCAGTTGTAGGTTTTTATATAGTACCCAAGACCAATCTGTGACTTCATTTGACCATTGGAAAAAGAGCTACTGTGTAAATACTGCAATGTGGGTTGGATTGAATTGAGCCCTGAATCTTCATTTTCAAGGTGATGATTCTTCACAACATAATACCGCAATAAATGTGAGTCCACATTTACAAAAACAAATGTGTACCTCATGGGGGATTCGAACTGACAGCAAGTTGCAATAGATGTCAGGAATGTGGTACCTTATCACTGTGAGCTAACTGTCTAGAGCAATATTTGCTTGCGATACACATAATTTTATAATCAGAGTGTGCCAGTGGACTTCTAGTAAGTATGCTTTAGTGAGAAAATGTTGGGATCAGGTACAACTATAGTACATAGCATTTTGCAAGCCAGCATAATGTGACTTGCCAATGTGGCCTGCAAAGCAGGAGTTTCAGAACAATGTGTTAGGGTAAAATTAGGCTGTCGAAGTATGATATAAAAAATTTAAAAGTGATGTATTGTCATAAATTATTAAATTTTTATAAAATATTCACTTAGGCACTCACTTTGTGAAGGCTACAGGACTGAACGCCATCGAATGCAACACTCATGTCTCTGTCAATAGCAAACACAGTCATGGGTGGTACTGGTACCTCTAACATTTACTTGAATGGCACCCTGGGAAATAAATATGCAAATAAGGCTTTACACTCTACAGTGTTAAAACAACACCCTAAAATGAGTTACTGTAACACCACAGGTGTTAATTCCCTAACACTGAGCAGGTGTAACAGCATCAGCTCAAATAACGTGTTAATTTAAAGGGTCACTTTCAACCCCAATTTCAGCCTTTGAATAAAGAAAAAAGGCTTTCAGGTGAGAAGTTGTGGCTGGGAGGAATTGCTCCTAAATATTCATTTTGCGGGTGGGTAAAGGTACACTGAAATGTATTATAAACGCAACATGTTTGGTCGCATGTTTCATGAGCTAAAAGAAATTATCCCAGACATTTTCCATACGCACAAAAAGCTTATTTCTCTCAAATGTTGTGCATGAATTTGTTTACATCCCTCTTAGTGAGCATTTCTCCTTTGCCAAGATAGTTCATCCTTACAGTTGTGGCATATGAAGAAGCTGATTAAATAGCATGATCATTACACAGGTGCACCTTGTGCTGGGGACAATAGAAGGCCACTCTAAAATGTGCAGTGTTGTCACGCAACACAATGCCACAGATGTCTCAAGTTTTGAGGGAGCGTGCAATTGGCACGCTGACTGCAGGAATGTCCATCAGAGCTGTTGCCAAATAATTGAATGTTCATTTCTCTAAGCCACCTCCAACGTCGTTTTAGAGAATTTGGCAGAATTTGGCAACCGGCCTCACAACCCAGACCATGTGTAACTATGCCCAGGACCTCAGGACCTCAGGATGAAGCTGTGGGTCCAGACCAGGACCTCCAGCTGATGGTTTGCACAACTGAAGAATTTCTGCACAAACTGTTAAAAACCGTCTCAGGGAAGCTCATCTGCATGCTTGTCGTCCTCACCAGGGTCTTGACCTGACTGCAGTTTGGGGTCGTAACCGATTTCAGTGGGCAAATGCTCACCTTCGATGGCCACTGGCAGCTGGAGAAGTGTGTTCTTCACAGATGAATCTCAGTTTCAACTGTACTGGGCAGATGGCAGACAGCATGGCGTCGTGTGGGCGAGCGGTTGGCTGATGTCAAGGCTGTGAACAGAGTGCCCCATGGTGGCGGGGGTGAGGGTGGGGGGTTATGGTATGGGCAGGAATAAGCTACGGACAACGAACACAATTGCATTTTATCGATGACAATTTGAATGCACAGAGATACCGTGACAAGATCCTGAGGCCCATTGTCGTGCCATTCATCCGCCACCATCACCTCATGTTTCAGCATGATAATGCACAGCCCCATGTCGCAAGGATCTATACACATTTCCTGGAAGCTGAAAATGTCCCAGTTCTTCCATGGCCTGCATACTCACCAGACATGTCACCCATTGAGCATGTTTGGGATGCTCTGGATCGACGCATTCAACAGTGTGTTCCAGTTTCCGCCAATATCCAGCAACTTTGCACAGCCATTGAAGTGGAGTGGGACAACATTCCACAGGCCACAATCAACAGCCTGATCAACTCTATGCAAAATAGATGTGTCGCGATGCATGAGGCAAATGGTGGTCACACTAGATACTAACTGGTTTTCTGATCCATGCCCCTACCAACAGACACATGTCTGTATTCCCACTCATGTGAAATCCATAGATTAGGGCCTAATTAATTTATTTCAATTGACTGATTTCCTTATATGAACTGTAAGTCAGTAAAATCTTTGAAATTGTTGCATGTTGCGTTTATATTTTTGGTCATTGTCACGCCCTGGCTCTGGGGACTATGTTATGTTGAGCCAGGGTGTGTAAGTCTATGTTTTGTATATCTATGTTGGCCTGAGTGACTCCCAATCAGAGGCAACGAGTGTCAGCTGGTTGTCTCTGATTGGGAGCCATATTTAACTATCGGTCTTTTCACTTTGTGTTGTGGTTTCTTGTTCCTTTTGGTTTGTGTGTATCGAAGGACTTCACGTTTCGTTCGTTGTTTTGATCGGGTGATCTGTTTAATAAATAATATGTACGCATTCAACGCTGCGCATTGGTCCTCCTCCTTAAGCGAACGTGACAGAAGAGCACGGCGCTTGTAACGCCAAGGTAGTGGGTTCGATCCCCGGGACCACCCATACACAAAAATGTATGCACGCACGACTGTAAGTCGCTTTGGATAAAAGCGTCTGCTAAATGGCATATTATATTATTATATTATATTAGAAGAAACCACCAAGACAGGACCAAGCAGCGTGAAGAGGAGAGAGGAAGGACCTTGGATCAGGGGAGTAGGAGTTTCGGCTGGGCCACGCTAAGTGAAGAGGAGAGAGGCTGGTCTATGAAGCAATGGATCGAGAGTCTGGCGAGAGCTAGGGAGGCCTGGTCCACGGGGAGGAGAGAACCCCAGAAAATTTTTAGGGGGGGGCTCACGACGTGGACGACGGGGCAGCCGGAGGCCGCGATGGAGTGGTCCAGCGGGTGTGCAGAGGAGGCCGCCAGGTTAAGGGGGCCACTGGTCACAGAGGAGAGGGAAAGTGTGGAGGCACGGCGAGAGGTACTGGGGTGTATTACCAGTCCGGTCCGGCCCGTTCCTGATCCCTGCATAGGGCCAGTGGCGTGTGTCCCCAGTACGGTTCGGCCTGTTCCTGCCTCTCGCACCGAGCCTGTGGTGCGCGTCGTCAGCCCTGTCCGGCCCGTTCCTGCTCTCCGTACCAAGTCGGTGGTGCGCGTCGCCAGCCCGGTCCAGCCCATTCCTGCTCTCCGCACCAAGTCTGTGGTGCGCGTCGCCAGCCCAGTCCGGCCCATCCAAGCTTCCCGCACCAAGCCAGTGGTGTGCGTCGTCAGTCCGGCACGGCCCGTTCCTGCTCTCCGCACCAAGTCTGTGGTGCGCGTCGCCAGCCCAGTCCGGCCCATCCAAGCTTCCCGCACCAAGCCAGTGGTGTGCGTCGTCAGTCCGGCACGGCCCGTGCCTGCTCTCCGCACCAAGTCTATGGTGCGTTTCGTCAGCCCTGTCCGGCCCGTTCCTGCTCTCCGCACCAAGTCTGTGGTGCGCGTCGCCAGCCCAGTCCGGCCCATCCAAGCTCCCCGCACCAGGTCAGTGGTGCGCGTCGTCAGCCCGGTCCGGCTCATTCCTGCTCCCGCACCAAGTCGGGGTGCGCTTCGTCAGCCCGGTCCGGCCCGTTCCTCCTCCACGCATCAAGCCAGGGGTGTGCGTCGTCAGTCCAGCACAACCCGTGCCTGGGTCATGTCCGAGCCGGATCCGCCGCCGAGGCGGAGTGCCCACCCGGTCCCTCCCCTGTTGTGGTTGTTTGGCGCGGCCGGAGTCCGCGCCTTTGGGGGTACTGTCACGCCCTGGCTCTGGGGACTATGTTATGTTGAGCCAGGGTGTGTAAGTCTATGTTTTGTATATCTATGTTGGCCTGAGTGACTCCCAATCAGAGGCAACGAGTGTCAGCTGGTTGTCTCTGATTGGGAGCCATATTTAACTATCGGTCTTTTCACTTTGTGTTGTGGTTTCTTGTTCCTTTTGGTTTGTGTGTATCGAAGGACTTCACGTTTCGTTCGTTGTTTTGATCGGGTGATCTGTTTAATAAATAATATGTACGCATTCAACGCTGCGCATTGGTCCTCCTCCTTAAGCGAACGTGACAGTCATTGTAGTATAGAAAAATGTTATTTATCTTTGTGTAGTATAAAATCAATGAATCAATCAATGTGCCTGCAGAAACATAGAGATTAAAACAAACTATTCTTTTTGGTTTTGCCAGGGTGTTGTGGACGAGGATGTGGGATGGGTGTAAGCATCTGCCTCTGGTGCAACATTTTTGAATCCAGTGATAGAAAGTTGTTTTTGAGATTTTTGTTTTAAGCCTATTCCAAACCTCAACCCTTACCTTAACCATTCAGAGTTAATACCTAACCTTCAATATGTGGAGTTAATGCCTAAACTTTACTGTAAACACTTTGAAATTTGACGTTTGAGAAACATGGATGAACGTCTAATTCTGACGTGAGACTGGGAGCGCTAGTTGTGTGTGTGTGTTAGTTGTGTGTGTTACCCCCAAGACAAACAGAAGGTTAAATGACTGCTCTTTTGAAAACAAATTGTTTTATTCATATAGCGATACAGTTGAAGAGTTACAATGTTAATTGAGGGTAGATGATGTCACTGATGATGTCACTGTGAGTTGCTATGTTACAGTGCCTTCAGAAAGTATTCACACCCCTTGACTTATTCCTCATTGTTTTGTTACAGCATGAATTTAAAATTGATTCAATTGAGATTGTGTGTCACTGGCCTACACACAATACCCCATAATGTCAAAGGGGAATTATGATTTTAGTTTTTTTTTAAACCAATTAATAAAAAATGAAAAGCTGAAATGTCTTGGGTCAATAAATATTCAACCCTTTTGGATAAAAAAGAAACGGAATGGAGCTAAGCACAGGCAAAATCCTAGAGGAAAACCTGGTTCAGTCTGCTTTCCACCAAACACTGGGAGATGAATTCACCTTTCAGCAGGACAATAACCTAAAACACAAGGCCAAATATTGTCACGATGTACTTGTGGATGTGGTGGTGAAGTCAGGCGCAGGACACAGCGGATAAATCAAACAGCTTTACTTGACTGAATACCCAATACAGAAAATAAATGGCCTCAAAACACAGGAGGCGAAAACCTACGCGCAACGCGTAAAACACTAAAGCACAACATATACCAACAGACAAACGACAGGCGGACAACAACACACAACTCCAAAACATAACACAGGGAAACTTATAAGTGACATAATCAGGACAGAATACGAAACAGGTGCACTAAACTAGACATGACCAAACTAACATCGAAACATCAAACGGTGGCAGCTAGTACTCCGGGGACGATGAACGCCGAAGCCTGCCCGAACAAGGAGGAGGAGCAGCCTCGGCGGTATTCGTGACAGTACCCCCCCCTTAAACGCGCGGCCCCAGCCGTGCGCCGACCCCGGCCTCGGGGACGGCCAGGAGGACGCGGAGCAGGGCGCGTGGGATGGTTTCGGTGGAACTCCGTCAGGAGGGAGGGATCTAAGATATCCCTCCTAGGCACCCAGCACCGTTCCTCCGGACCGTACCCCTCCCACTCCACGAGATATTGTAGACCCCCCATCTGACGTCTCGAATCCACGATGGACCTGACTGAGTACGCCGGAGCCCCCTCGATGTCCAGTGGGGGCGGAGGAGTCTCTCTTATCTCACAGTCCTGGAGTGGACCAGCTACCACCGGCCTGAGGAGAGACACATGGAACGAGGGGTTAATGCGATAATCATTAGGCAGTTGTAACTTGTAGCATACCTCGTTCAATCTCCTCAGGACTTTAAATGGCCCCACAAACCGCCGACCCAGCTTCCGGCAGGGCAGGCGAAGGGGCAGGTTTCGAGTCGAGAGCCAGACTCGATCTCCAGGTGCGTACACCGGACCCTCACTGCGGTGGAGTGAGACCTTCTGTCTACGGATAGCCCGCTGCAGATGGACGTGTGCAGCGTTCCACGTCTCCTCCGAGCGCTGAAACCACTCATCCACCGCAGGAGCCTCGATCTGGCTCTGATGCCATGGTGCCAGAACCGGCTGATACCCTAACACATATTGGAAAGGGGTCAGGTTAGTAGAGGAGTGGCGAAGAGAGTTCTGGGCAATCTCTGCCCAAGGGATATAGCCCGACCACTCCTCCTGCCGGTCCTGGCAATACGATCTCAGAAACCTGCCCACATCCTGGTTCACTCTCTCCACCTGCCCATTACTCTCAGGGTGAAAACCCGAGATAAGGCTAACCGAGACCCCCAACCGTTCCATGAACGCCCTCCAGACTCTAGAGGTGAATTGGGGACCTCGATCTGACACTATATCCTCGGGAACCCCGTAGTGCCGGAAGACGTGGGTAAACAAAGCCTCTGCGGTCTGTAGGGCAATAGGGAGACCCGGCATTGGGATGAGACGACAGGCCTTAGAGAACCGATCCACAACGACCAGAATGGTGGTATTCCCCTGGGAGGGAGGTAGGTCAGTGACAAAGTCTACCGAGAGGTGAGACCACGGCCGTTGTGGAACGGGCAGGGGCTGTAACTTCCCCCTGGGCAGGTGTCTAGGCGCCTTACACTGGGCGCACACTGAGCAGGAGGAGACATAAACCCTCACGTCCCTAGCCAATGTTGGCCACCAGTACTTTACACTAAGGCAGTGCACTGTCCGGCCAATACCTGGATGGCCAGAGGAGGGCGACGTGTGAGCCCAATATATGAGACGATCACGGATCTCGAGCGGCACGTACGTCCCCCCCACTGGACACTCTGGAGGAGTAGGGTCGGTGCGTAACGCCCGCTCGATTTCCGCATCGATCTCCCACACCACCGGTGCCACCAGACAAGACTCCGGCAGTATGGGTGTGGGCTCAATGGACCTCTCCTCTGTGTCATACCGCCGGGACAGTGCGTCTGCCTTACCGTTCTGGGACCCTGGGATGTACGTAAGCTTAAAGACAAACCGGGTCAGAAACATGTTCCACCTAGCCTGACGAGGGTTCAGTCTCCTAGCTGCCCGGATGTACTCCAGGTTACGATGGTCAGTCAGAATGAGAAAAGGGTGTTGAGCCCCCTCAAGCCAATGCCTCCACACCTTTAGGGCCTGAACTACGGCTAGCAGCTCCCTGTCCCCTACGTCATCATTTCGTTCCGCCGGGCTGAGCTTTTTTGAATAAAAAGCGCAGGGCCGGAGTTTAGGAGGCGTGCCTGAGCGTTGAGACAATACTGCCCCAATACCGGCCTCTGACGCGTCCACCTCCACTTGGAACGCTAAAGCGGGATCCGGATGCGCCAGCACCGGAGCCGAGGTGAACAGGTTCTTCAGTTTATTAAACGCCCTGTCTGCCTCAGCCGACCACTGCAAACGCACCGGGCCCCCCTTCAGCAGGGACGTGATGGGAGCTGCCACCTGTGCAAAACCCCGGATAAACCTCCGGTAGTAATTGGCAAAACCCAAAAACCGTTGCACCTCTTTAACAGTGGTTGGAGTCTGCCAATTACGCACGGCTGACACACGGTCAACCTCCATCTCCACCCCTGACGCGGACAACCGATAACCCAAAAAGGAGATGGTCTCCTGGAAAAACAGACATTTCTCTGCCTTGGCATACAAGTCATGCTCCAACAGTCTCCTCAATACTCGGCGCACCAGGGCTACATGCTCGGCTCGGGTAGAACTGTACACCAGAATATCGTCTATATACACGACCACCCCCTGTCCCTGCATGTCCCGGAAAATCTCATCTACAAAGGATTGGAAGACTGACGGAGCATTCATTAAACCGTATGGCATGACGAGATACTCGTAATGACCCGAGGTGGTACTAAATGCTGTCTTCCATTCATCGCCCTCCCTAATGCGCACCAAGTTGTAGGCGCTCCTGAGGTCCAATTTTGTGAAGAACCTTGCCCCGTGTAATGACTCCGTCATAGTCGCAATCAGAGGGAGTGGATAACTGTATTTTACAGTAATCTGATTGAGACCACGGTAATCAATGCACGGGCGCAAACCTCCATCTTTCTTCTTCACAAAAAAGAAGCTCGAGGATGCAGGGGAAGTGGAGGGCCGTATGTATCCCTGTCTCAGAGACTCAGCTATGTATGTCTCCATAGCTCTCTTCTCCTCTTGCGACAACGGATACACATGGCTCCGCGGGAGCGCAGCTCCTGCCTGGAGATCTATCGCACAATCCCCCTGTCTATGAGGTGGCAATCGCGCCGCCCTCGCCTTGCTAAACACGACTGCCAGATCCTCATACTCGGGGGGAATGTGCAATGCGGGCACTTGGTTTGGAATCTCCACCGAGGTCGCCCCCACGGAAACACCCAGACATCGCCCCCCACACTGGGCAGACCACCCCTTAAGAGCCCTCTCTCGCCACGAAATAGTGGGATCATGAGTAATCAACCAGGGAAGCCCCAGCACCACCGGATACGCAGGAGAGTCAATCAGATATAGCTGAATCGTCTCCTCATGACCCCCCTGCGTCTCCATCCTAAGTGGCGCTGTGACCTCCCTAATCAACCCCGATCCTAACGGACGGCTATCTAGGGCATCTACAGGGAAGGGATCTTTAACAGGAAGGAGAGGAATCCCTAACTCTTTACAAAACGTACGATCTACAAAATTCCCAGCCGCGCCTGAATCTACTAGCGCCTTATGCTGGGAACGAGGTGCAACCTGTAAAAAACAAACAGGTATGGTTATGTGCACGACAGAGAGCTCTGGGTAAGTGGGGCGCCTACTCACCAGGAAGGACTCCCCAGCGCGTGGCCTGCCGTCTCGTCCCTCAGGAGACCCTCCCCAGCACCTGGCCGCAGTGTGTCCTCCACGGCCACAGTTGGTGCAGGGGACGGCCCCCCTCGAACTCCCTCTCCTCCGTTCTCTAGCGCCAGCACCCCCGAGCTCCATGGGACTCGACTCGGAGGTGCTGGAGGGTGGAATGGGCGACCCCCCCCCAGGGCGTCCGCGGGTGGCCAGCAGGGTGTCTAGGCGAATTGCCATGTCCACCAGTTGGTCAAAGGTGAGAGTGGTGTCCCTGCAGGCCAACTCTCTACGGACGTCCTCCCTGAGGCTGCAGCGAAAGTGGTCTATGAGGGCCCGCTCATTCCACCCTGCATCAGCCGCTAGAGTCCGGAACTCCAGTGCAAAATCTTGGGCACTCCTCATCCCCTGCCGGAGGTAGAACAGACGCTCCCCCGCCGCTTTCCCCTCTGGTGGATGGTCGAACACAGTCCGGAAGCGGCGGGAGAATTCCGCATATGTGATAGTAGCGGCGTCTATCCTCCTCCATTCGGCGTTGGCCCATTCCAACGCCTTGCCGGTGAGACAGGAGATGAGGGCGGAAACACTCTCATATCCCGAGGGCACCGGGTGTACAGTGGCTAGGTAAAGTTCGACTTGTAGAAGGAAACCCTGACACCCGGCAGCGGTGCCATCATACGCCCTCGGGAGCGAGAGCCGAATCCCACTGGGTTCCGGAGGTTGAACAGGCGGACTGGCTGATGGCGATGGTGCGATGGGTGGATGCGTGGGAGCCCCGCCGATCTCCCATCTACGGAGGGTCTCCACCACCCCCTCGAGAGAGTTCCCAATCCAGCTGATCTTTTGATCCTGTTCGCGAAGGCGCTCCTCGATTGCCTCGACAGATGACGCGGCTCCTGCTGATTCCATAATGGTGTGTAATTCTGTCAAGGGCTGAGCGTAGATGTGGTGCAGAAATCAAGCGCAGGACTACAGAGGCTCTTCAACAGTCTTTAGTGAAGATCAAACAAATACAAAAGACTCACGGCAAAATCCCAGCCGGAGGGCAAGCGAAACAATTACGCACACAGGGAACAGTGCGTAACCCAAACTGCGCACACAGTGCGGACACTCTCTCAAAACAAAAACAGAACGAGAGAGAACAAACTGACGCCTAGCTGACACGAAACAATTACACACAACACATGACAAAACCTAAGAAAACTTATAGGGCACATAATCAACACTAACAAAGAACAGGTGTACAAACAGACCAAACCAAACAAACATCGAAACATAGAACGGTGGCAGCTAGTACTCTGGAGACGACGACCGCCGAAGCCTGCGCGAACAAGGAGGAGGAGCAGCCTCGGCCGAAACCGTGACACACAGAAAGGTACAGCTGTAATCGCTGCCAAAGATGATTGTAACATGTATTGACTCAGGGGTGTGAATACTTATGTAAATTAGATATTTCATTTTCAATACATTTGCAAAAAATTCTAAAAACATGTTTTCACTTTGTCATTATGGGGTATTGTGTGCAGATTGGTGAAAAAATACATATTTAATACATGTTGAAATCAGGCTGTAACACAAAAAAATGTGGAACAAATCAAGGGGTATGAATACTTTCTGAAGGCAAATGTAGCCTATGCATACATGGCTGGGCAATGTAAATTCTACATGCAATCAACAAAATGATGCAATACAGTGACATTTGGGATGAGGCTGGGAAAATGTAAATGTGATTTTTTACAGGATGGAAATTAGAGTAGCTGCAATGCCAGCAAGTCAGGCCATGCACAGTCAGTTTAGCATGTCTAGCCAATTTACAGTGTATCTTACACAGAGTACAATATCTTCTCCCTCTCTCTAGGGTTCTTTCCATCTCTCTCTCTCTCTCTCTCTCTCTCTCTCTCTCTCTCTCTCTCTCTCTCTCTCTCTCTCTCTCTCTCTCTCTCTCTCTCTCTCTCTCTCTCTCTCTCTCTCTCTCTCTCTCTCTCTCTCTCTCTCTCTCTCTCTCAATGTACATGGGACAATATGTAAAAAATTCCAATAGCACCAAATTTCAATGATATAAAAACCTTAAACCAACTATAAATGGTAGAAATTAATATGCAAATACTGAAAGCATTTAATGAGAAAAGTAAAAGGTGTGCCACATAATGTTTTTTCTAATTTACATTGTTAGGTTTATTGACAGTCCTTAACTAACCCTGGAGACATTCGCATCAAACCACACCCGAAACCAACTCACATTTGAATTCAGTCATGGCTGCTAGTATTTCTTAATGAACTAAATCGAGGCCAAATCAGGAAGTGCAGTCGCCCTTTAAGCTGTCTGTTTGACTAGCTGAATTTAAAGTTAAAACACGTTCTCTTTCTTTCTCTCTCCACAGCTACTTGTCCGAAACCCCTGCATTAATCAGTGAAGACTTGGTGGATTACCAGACCAGTGTCTCTATGGTGATGGACTGACGGTCATACCCAGTCTACTCTGGACTAAGAGTGGACCTTGGAGGGAAGGACCACCAAGGACCACAACTGGCTCAAGCACCCAGACTTTTAGACCAAGCCACCCATCTACCCAGCCACCAGTGACTGAAACAGGGGGACTAACAAGAGACAACCTGAGGAGAAGCCTCTCTCTTCCTATCTTCATCTCGTTCTTCACCTGGATCTCTCCATTCTTGTAGTAGACTGTGTCAGAGAAGTCAGAGAAGCACCAGGAGAAGAGAAGAATAGGTGAGTGAGTCTTTCCCTATCTCTTATTGGTTGTGAGGGCTGTGTGTGTGTTTGTGTGTGTGTGTGTGTGTGTGTGTGTGTGTGTGTGTGTGTGTGTGTGTGAGTGGTCGTAAGGGGATGTGATGGGTTAGGGTTGTAATGAGAATAAAGAGGTTTGACTGGCGCCTGGGGTATTTCGTCACTTAGTCTAGAGAAACTTCTAGACAGCACAACGTCAATCCCCAGGTGCTGCAGAAATAGTATGCCTGTGTGCCAGTATGACTTTTAATCAGTAACATTAATTGATCAACTAAGTGTCAGGGAGAAAAGAAAACCAGCAGCACTGTTTGACTTCAAGGATTTGAATATGCTTTTCTTCAGCATCTTTGGCTCTGAATGTAAGTGTGGTGGTCAGTAAGTAGGTTGTCCTCACTAGGCTTGTTACAGTATTTAGTATTTAATAAGATCCCCAATTAGCTGTTGCCGAGGCAACGGCTACTGTTCCTGGGGTCCAAACAGGAAACACTCCCATCCAGAGCGACCCACAGCTAGTGCCTTCATCTTAAGATAGCCCGGCGAGACAACCGCAAATCACAGTCGTATCCCAACCATGTATCACATACATAATACAATGCAAAATACAATACAAAATGCATAAACATTTAGTGTTCTGTGCCCAACTGGCAAGGTTCAGGCCCAACTGGCCACTGCAACAAGTGATGTCAACAAGGGGAAATTCCCAAGTTCTTTCTGGAAAAACAGAGAGAGAAAGAGAGAAAGAAAGAAAGAGGGCGAAAGATACAGTATGACTGGCGAAAGGTCTCTCAGCTCTTCTCATGCAGTCCAATCAAAATGGTGTCTTTGCACTACTAGTTCAGGGAGACAAACTAAAAGTTTGACACGTTTAACTTTTGAGCAACTACTTTCTTCAAAGCTGGTGTGTCTGAATATTGATGGTAGTGAGTCTGAGTACTCTGTCTCCACACGGTCGGTTTATGGCAGCGTTCTAAATGGCACCCTATCCCCTATATATCCCCTATGGGCCTTGGTCAAATGTAGTGCACTACATAGGGAATATGGTGTCATTTGGGACGTATGAAAGTATGACAGTCTTCTCAGTGTTGACAGACAGGCAGCCAGACCCTTAAGGAATGATCTCAGCTAGAGACAGAAGAACTGGAGAACACAGAGGGAGAGGAGATGAAACCACAGACCAGGTTCAGATCTCTATGGTCATGGGGAGATGTTTTGTGTGTGTGTGTGTGTGTGTGTGTGTGTATGGGGTAGCATGGTGATATGTCTGATTGTGTGTGTGTGTTGGAGTGTACCTCTCGCTGCTCCACTGTCCTCCTCCTTGTCCAATCCATCAGATCGTCAGAGTGATAGCTTCCTCCTACACCGTTACTGTGAAGTGTGTGTGTCCCGCTGGAGTTGGCCGATAAGAGTGTGTTTCATACTCAGGTTGTTGCTCTGCATCTCTCGGACGGTGGCTGACATAATATGTGATAAGGCGACTCCATTCTCTGTCCACCTCTCTCACACAGCTAGTGGCCATGGTAGAGTAATGTAGTGATGCTCTCCTCACACAGCTAGTGGCCATGGTAGAGTAATGTAGTGATGCTCTCCTCACACAGCTAGTGGCCATGGTAGAGTAATGTAGTGATGCTCTCCTCACACAGCTAGTGGCCATGGTAGAGTAATGTAGTGATGCTCTCTTTACATAGCTAGTGGCCATGGTAGAGTAATGTAGTGACGCTCTCCTCACATAGCTAGTGGCCATGGTAGAGTAATGTAGTGATGCTCTCCTCACACAGCTAGTGGCCATGGTAGAGTAATGTAGTGATGCTCTCCTCACACAGCTAGTGGCCATGGTAGAGTAATGTAGTGATGCCCTCCTCACACAGCTAGTGGCCATGGTAGAGTAATGTAGTGATGCTCTCCTCACACAGCTAGTGGCCATGGTAGAGTAATGTAGTGATGCTCTCCTCACATAGCTAGTGGCCATGGTAGAGTAATGTAGTGATGCTCTCCTCACACAGCTAGTGGACATGGTAGTGTAATGTAGTGATGGTTAAGAGGTAGATACTAACTACAGGATGGTGAGATGCTACTGTGAGGTTTGTGTGTGTGCAAGAGAGAGAGAGTGTGTGTGTATGTGTATTAGAATGTGTTTGTTTATGTTAGAGATAATGTGTGTGTGATGGGACGTTTGTGCATTCTGCTGGGCAGTCTCCACCAACAGACCCCAGGTATCACTAATCCCTTCTTTCATCCCTCCCTCACTTCTCCCCAGGTGTGTGCCAGGTACTACCGCGCCTCTCCAAATGCTGTGGGAAACACTGCCAAGCTACCTACTGGGCGGGCAGGCCTCCCTCTCTCTCTGGGGTTCTTTCTTTCTCTCTCTCTCTCTCTCTCTCTCTCTCTCTCTCTCTCTCTCTCTCTCTCTCTCTCTTCTCTCTCTCTCTCTCTCTCTCTCTCTCTCTCTCTCTCTCTCTCTCTCTCTTCTTAGTATGAAGACCAGATTGAAACAGGAGGTTTTCTTGCTTATCTCCTTCACTTTCTGACAGGTTAAGGAGAAGAAGAAAAATCTCTCTCTCTCTGTCTCCCTCTCGCTCCCTCTCTCTCTCTTTCTCTCTATAGATATCTTTCACTTCCCTTCCCATGGAGGTCCAGACAGGGGGCTTTCCTGGATTGGCAAGCCGACATTGGGTACCCCGACCTAGGCAGCCCTCAGTTCCTCTCCCCCTTATTCTGAGCTCCTGTGGGAAGATGAGTGAGGATCCTGGCTCAGTAAGCATTAGCCATGAATGAGCCATGCTAATCTCATTAGCGAGGTGATGATTGAATCCTGTAGGAATACCACCGCCAGCGAGGCAGATGAGCCTTCCTCATCTTTTACTGAGGGTTTATTTCAGTCACAAGGGAGATGAAGGGATACGAGAGGAAGAGAAGAAAGATCTAATGAGTTGGAAGAAAGTAGAATAGGAAAGGACAGAGAGAAGAGGAGAGGTAGACAGAGAGAAAGATTGAGAGAAATATAGAGGTAGAGAGAGAGAAAGAGTGAGAGAAATATAGCGGTAGAGAGAGAGAAAGAGTGAGAGAAATATAGAGGTAGAGAGAGAGAAAGAGTGAGAGAAATATAGCGGTGGAGAGAGAGAACGAGTGAGAGAAATATAGAGGTAGAGAGAGAGAAAGAGTGAGAGAAATATAGAGGTAGAGAGAGAGAAAGAGTGAGAGAAATATAGAGGTGGAGAGAGAGAACGAGTAAGAGAAATATAGAGGTAGTGAGAGAAATAAAGAGGTAGAGAGAGAGAAAGAGAGAGGGAAATATAAAGAGATAGAGGCAGAAAGACGTGAGGTGGAAAGAGGAATGAAGAGTGATGATAGGACTTGAAACCCCTATTCCACTTTCTCTAACCCCACTCCCCACGTCTCCCTCTCTCCATCCCTCTCCTCCGTCTCTCCTCCCTCTCTCCTCCACCCCACTAACCCCTGTAGCTAAGGCCCTAGAGGAACTGCTGCACCACTGACTTCCAAATCAGGGTTTGGGAAACATTGAGCAAACAAACTAACAAACTCTCTCTCTCTCTCTCTCTCTCTCTCTCTCTCTCTCTCTCTCTCTCTCTCTCTCTCTCTCTCTCTCTCTCTCTCTCTCTCTCTCTCTCTCTCTCTGTGTGTGTGTGTGTGTGTGTGTGTGTGTGTGTGTGTAAACCAAGTGTCTGTGCTCTGTATGGTTCATTACAGAGCAGAGGCCCTGGAGTCTAAGTAAACATGGAGGGCTACAGCTACAGGCTCTCTACCCTCCACTAGACCTCTGACTCTTTATTTTTCTCTCTTTCTCCACTTGTTTTCTTTGTCCTTTCTCTCTTTTTCTCTCTCTCCCTTTCTCTTTCAGTCTCCCCTCCGTTGCTCTATCCACTCTCTCCATTCCTCTCTCTCTCCCACCCTCTATCCCCAGACTAGACCAGTGTAGTGTAATGTTAGAGTCTGTGGTGGGTCAGCCCGACACTGGCACTGCTTTTCCTTGGGGTACAGTTTTTTTCGTAGCACCATGTCCATTCTACAAATAGTCAGGAAGTACCACTGCATCTCGGGGGTACAGTTTTTCTCGTAGCACCATGTCCATTCTATAAATAGTCAGGAAGTACCACTGTATCTCGGGGGTACAGTTTTTCTCGTAGCACCATGTCCATTCTATAAATAGTCAGGAAGTACCACTGTGTCTCGGGGGTACAGTTTTTCTCGTAGCACCATGTCCATTCTACAAATAGTCAGGAAGTACCACTGGATCTCGGGGGTACAGTTTTTCTGGTAGCACCATGTCCATTCTACAAATAGTCAGGAAGTACCACTGTGTCTCGGGGGTACAGTATTTCTCGTAACACCATGTCCATTCTACAAATAGTCAGGAAGTACCACAGTATCTCAGGGGTACAGTTTTTCTCATAGCATTATGTCCATTTTACAAATCGTCTGGAATTAGCACTGTATCACGGGGATATGGTTTGTTTCATAGCATTATGTCCAGACAGGAAGTAACACTTTTGGTATTTGGGTATTTTATTAGGATCCCCAATAGCTGTCGCGAAAGCAGCAGCTACTCTTCCTGGGGTCCACACAAACCATGAAACATGACATAATATAGAACATTAATAGACAAGAACAGCTCAAAGACAGAACTACATACATTTAAAATACATACATACACACAAACTATCTAGGTCAAATAGGGGAGAGGCGTTGTGCCTTGAGGTGTTGCTTTATTCGTTTTTTTGAAACCAGGTTTGCTGTTCATTTGAGGAAGGGAGTTCCATGCAATAATGTCTCTATACAATACTGTACACTTCCTTAAATTTGTTCTGGATTTGGGGACTGTGAAAAGAAGGTTTGCTTCATTTTACCACACAGACGGGAAGACATGAAGTTACAGCTTTTCTCGGGGGGTACGGTTTGCCAGACAGAAAGACATGTTGTGGTACGGTTTGCCAGACAGAAATACATGTTGCTGTATGGTTTGCCAGACAGAAAGACATGTTGCTGTATGGTTTGCCAGACAGAAAGACATGTTGCTGTACGGTTTGCCAGACAGAAAGACATGTTGCTGTACGGTTTGCCAGACAGAAATACATGTTTCTGTACGGTTTGCCAGACAGAAAAACATGTTGCTGTACGGTTTGCCAGACATAATTACATGTTGCTGTACGGTTTGCCAGACAGAAATACATGTTGCTGTATGGTTTGCCAGACAGAAAGACATGTTGCTGTACGGTTTTCCAGACAGAAATACATGTTGTGGTACGGTTTGCCAGACAGAAATACATGTTGCTGTATGGTTTGCCAGACAGAAAGACATGTTGCTGTACGGTTTTCCAGACAGAAAGACATGTTGCTGTATGGTTTGCCAGACAGAAAGACATGTTGCTGTACGGTTTGCCAGACAGAAAGACATGTTGCTGTATGGTTTGCCAGACAGAAAGACATGTTGCTGTACGGTTTGCCAGACAGAAATACATGTTGCTGTATGGTTTGCCAGACAGAAAGACATGTTGCTGTACGGTTTGCCAGACAGAAATACATGTTGCTGTATGGTTTGCCAGACAGAAAGACATGTTGCTGTACGGTTTTCCAGACAGAAAGACAAGTTGCTGTACGGTTTGCCAGACAGAAAGACATGTTGCTGTACGGTTTTCCAGACAGAAGACATGTTGCTGTACGGTTTTCCAGACAGAAAGACATGTTGCTGTACGGTTTGCCAGACAGAAAGACATGTTGTGGTACGGTTTTCCAGACAGAAAGACATGTTGCTGTATGTTTGGACTCCAGTTTCAAAGGACTCATACCTCGTCCCTCCTCCCTTTCTCCATTGCTCCTTTCTTGCCTCTCCCTCTCTCCCTCTCTCTCTATCTCTCTTCTCTCTCTCTCTCTCTCTCTCTCTCTCTCTCTCTCTCTCTCTCTCTCTCTCTCTCTCTCTCTCTCTCTCTCTCTCTCTCTCTCTATCCTTCATCAGAAGCATATTCTATAGTCCAGCCCTATGTACTGTCCCTCCCTCCCTCCCTCCCTCCCCTTCCCCTTCCTCTCTCTCCTTCTGGAGATGACTGTGGTGATTCATTTACTTAGGGCAGCACTAAAACACATCAGCTTAATTAATCTGCCTCTACAGCCTTTCTCCCTCTATCTGGTCCCTTCATCCGTCACCCAGACACACAGACACTTGGTTTCAGAGCATGCCCACTAAGAGAGCTCTTACACTGGCATGACAAGGAGACAAGGCTCCCTGGTGGAATGGAGGCTCCCTGGTGGAATGGAGGCAAGGAGACAAGGCTCCCTGGTGGAATGGAGGCTCCCTGGTGGAATGGAGGCAAGGAGACAAGGCTCCCTGGTGGAATGGAGGCTCCCTGGTGGAATGGAGGCTCCCTGGTGGAATGGAGGCTCCCTGGTGGAATGGAGGCAAGGAGACAAGGCTCCCTGGTGGAATGGAGGCAAGGAGACAAGGCTCCCTGGTGGAATGGAGGCTCCCTGGTGGAATGGAGGCTCCCTGGTGGAATGGAGGCTCCCTGGTGGAATGGAGGCAAGGAGACAAGGCTCCCTGGTGGAATGGAGGCAAGGAGACAAGGCTCCCTGGTGGAATGGAGGCTCCCTGGTGGAATGGAGGCTCCCTGGTGGAATGGAGGCTCCCTGGTGGAATGGAGGCTCCCTGGTGGAATGGAGGCTCCCTGGTGGAATGGAGGCTCCCTGGTGGAATGGAGGCTCCCTGGTGGAATGGAGGCTGGAGGATGTGACTGTGTCTGTGCAGGCACGCACACACACAGTCCTCCGGGCCTCCTTAATTATATTTTTTATTTTATTTTTTATTTTACCTTTATTTAACTAGGCAAGTCAGATAAGAAAAAAATCGTATTTACAATGACGGCCTACACCGGCCAAACCCGGACGACGCTGGGCCAATTGTGCGCCGCCCTATGGGACTCCCAATCACGGCCGGTTGTGATACAGCCTGGAATCGAACCAGGGGGTCTGTAGTGACGCCTCAAGCACTGAGATGCAGTGCCTTAGATGATAAGAGGATTTGTCACTTGTTGTTACACTTGCATGTGTGTGTGTGTTCACGCTTGTGTACGTGTGTGTGTGTGTGTGGGGGTGGGGGGTTATTTGCTCATCTATGTATTAAAAGACAGAGGCCCACATCCATTCCTCCCCCTCCCTAAAAAACACAATAGCAAATGCCACCCTTACTTTTGAAAGGAGTCATGGCTATGGTGTTCTGTCTCAATGAACAAACAGGAGAATCACTTCACTAGAGGCATTTTCTTCTATTGAACAATTAGACAGCTGGTGCCGCCATATTTATGTGTCTTTGATGACTGTGTAAATGAAAGAGCAATCTGTTAGCGGGGGAAGATTGGTAGGGGAAGGTTGAGGGAAGGAGTGAGGGAATGGAGGGAGGGAACTAATCTGTTAGGGTGAGAGAAGTAGGTGTAATGTTCTATTAAACAGCTGGCGAGGTGATTGAGGACTGTCAATGGGTATGAAGAAAAGAGAGAGGGATGGGTGAGGGAGGAGGGAGAGAGAAAGAGAGTGACACAGACAGAGTGAAAGACTGGGGGGGTGATACAACTAAGAAAATAAGAGGAGAAAGTGAGAAACCAGTTTTAGAGATAAGAGAGAGAGAGAGAGAGAGAGAGAGAGAGAGAGAGAGAGAGAGAGAGAGAGAGAGAGAGAGAGAGAGAGATGGAACGAGACAGAGAAGGAGTAAATACATGTGGCCCAATGATTGGAGAGAAAGATTGAAACATAAGTAAGGGATAATCAACTCGGGGCTCTATGCATTCTCTGGAAAATAATGAACGACGTAGAAGGTGTGTTCCACTACGTGTTAACTGACCTTCCACGGAGTTGCATTATTTTCCACAGAACGCATAGAGCCCCGAGTTGATTATCCCTTTTATACCAAGGCTATAATTGAACACATTTGCCGCTAGAAACTGAAGTAGCTAGCAAGTTTACTAGATAGCTAGAGGAATAGTTGCCTTGGTAACCAAAACAAACAGACTTGCTAGTTCAGCTAACCCAACCATCAGTCATAGAGGGTTGTCCGGACAGCCCAGTACATTACTGGGGCCGAGCTCCCTGCCATCCAGGACCTCTATATCAGGTGGTGTGAAAAATCGTCAAAGACCCCAACCACCCAAGCCATAGACTATATTTTATGTTGCCGCATGGCAAGAGGTACCAGTGCATCAAGTCTGACACCAACAGGCTCTTGAACAGCTCCTATCCCCAAGCAATACGACAGATAAATAGCTAACAAAATGGCTACAGGGACCGAGTTTACCTTGTATCTTTATTTACCTTTTATTTCAGTATTAGTCTCTATGCACACTCACAGGGCCCTACACACTCACACACACAAACACTCACTTCATCATTTGCTCACACACACATAATACTTCATTTGCTCACACACACACACACACACACATACATTTAGACTGGCTCTACACGCACGCACACCCACTCACACACAAGCTGCTGCTACTCTGTTTATCTTATATCCTGTTGCCTAGTCACCTTACCCCTATACATATCTACCTCTATCGATCCAGTATCCCTGCACATGTAAATATGGTATATTTCCTGTATATAGGGGTTAGATCAGCTTTAATATTGCAGATCGATTGTAACTTCCATCAATGTAATTGTCTGCATCATTTCAAATCCCCCATATATATCTTTAGCAAATATATATATATATATATATATATATATATATATATATATATATATATATATATATATGTACATATACATACATACACATATAAATACATACATATACACATACATACATACATACATACAGTTGTCGGAAGTCGGAAGTTTACATACACCTTAGCCAAATACATTTAAACTCAGTTTTTGTCACAAGCTGATGTGGATGCGGTGTTGGAGTCAGGCGCAGGACACAGAAGCTCAGTCAAAACGACTTTACTAGTCAAACAGATAAGACTAAAAGAACGGGCCTCGAACACTGGAGGCGAGCGATTACGCATACAGTGCGTAAATACACTATAAACACGAGAACAAATATAAACATCAACTGACAGGCGGACAATCACACACAACTGCAAACAAAACTAAAGGAAACGTATAGGTGACCTAATCAATATATAACACGAAACAGGTGCACTAACAAGACAAGACCAAACAAACATCGAGACATCAAGCGGTAGTAGCTAGTACTCCGGGGACGAGGAACGCCGAAGCCTGCCCGAGCAAGGAGGAGGAGCAGTCTCGGCAGAATTCGTGACAGTTTTTCACAATTCCTGACATTTAATCCTAGTAAAACTTTGGTCTAGCTACTGTAAGAACTAAATTCAGTAGTTTTCTTTCTGTTATATCCTATGTTTTTTACCGGCCCCATTTCAGAGACTATTTGTGAACTAGTCCTATCTAGTTTTTATTCTCTGAAGAAAGAGAATAAAGGAAATATAGAGACATGATAGAGAGAGAGAGAGAGAGAGAGAGAGAGAGAGAGAGAGAGAGAGAGAGAGAGAGAGAGAGAGAGAGAGAGAGAGAGAGAGAGAAATATGTGTGTGTTGTAAGTGATCAGCAGGTCTCTAGTTTTGTCAGCCTTTCTGTAGTGTTTCTGGAGGGTTTCGTCAGCGCTTTGGTCGTTGTGTTGGTCCATGTAGTGTGATACTGAGAGGTTGATATACAATTACATGATCTACTCCCTCCAGACTCAGACCTCTCTCATCCCCCCTTTAACACACCCTCCATCCCTCTAGGCCCTCTCTCATCCCCACTTTAACACACCCTCCATCCCTCTAGGCCCCCTCTCATCCCCACTTTAACACACCCTCCCTCCCTCTAGGCCCTCTCTCATCCCCACTTTAACACACCCTCCCTCCCTCTAGGCCCCCTCTCATCCCCCCTTTAACACACCCTCCCTCCCTCTAGGCCCTCTCTCATCCCCCCTTTAACACACCCTCCCTCCCTCTAGGCCCTCTCTCATCTCCCCTTTAACACACCCTCCCTCCCTCTAGGCCCTCTCTCATCCCCCCTTTAACACACCCTCCCTCCCTCTAGGCCCCCTCTCATCCCCCCTTTAACACACCCTCCCTCCCTCTAGGCCCCCCTCTCATCCCCCCCTTTAACACACCCTCCCTCCCTCTAGGCCCCCTCTCATCCCCCCTTTAACACACCCTCCCTCCCTCTAGGCCCCCTCTCATCCCCCCCTTTAACACACCCTCCCTCCCTCTAGGCCCCCTCTCATCCCCCCTTTAACACACCCTCCCTCCCTCTAGGCCCCCTCTCATCCCCCCTTTAACACACCCTCCATCCCTCTAGGCCCCCTCTCATCCCCCCTTTAACACACCCTCCATCCCTCTAGGCCCTCTCTCATCCCCCCTTTAACACACCCTCCATCCCTCTAGGCCCCCTCTCATCTCCCCTCCACATTTTTCCTCCTCCTTCCATTCTTTTACTTCAAGGCTGAACCCCTCTCATTCCTCCCCTAGTGCCAAAAATCACCCTCTCTGTTCCCTCTAATCTCTCCTTCCCTCCTTCCCACTAGGTCTCCCTCGCTCCCATTCGTCTCTCCCCAGAAAACGTCTCTTTCTGGTCCCTCTCAACTCCTCTTCCTCTCCTTTCCTACGAGCCTGAAACCCTCTCACCCCTCCCCCGGTGCCCCAAATCTCCCTCTCTCTTTCTTCTGTGCTCTCACACCCCATTCTTTCCTTCCTTTATTTTATGCCTGAAACCCTCTCCCCCTTATGCACAGCCAAAAACCTCTCATCTCTCCCTGCCACCCATCTCTCCTTCTTCCCCTTCCATACCCCCGTCACAGCCAAAAGAGTCACTCACCACCTTCCGGAGACACTTGAAACCCCACCACTTTAAGGAATACCTGGGATAGGATAAAGTAATCCTTCTACCCCCGCCCCCAAAAAAAACATATTGTAAAGTGGTTATCCCACTGGCTATAAGGTGAATGCACCAATTTGTAAGTGGCTCTGGATAAGAGCGTCTGCTAAATGATGTAAATGTAATCCCATTAACACCTCTGTCCTCTGACCCCTACCCATCCCCTTATCTCCAGTGAGTAGGTTAAAGGGTTAAGAGCACCACTGGCATACTACCAGGTGACATTAAATAGGGTGACACTAAATAGTCATGCTCTCTCACTCTACCTTCTTTTCCCCTCTCACTTGATACTCTGAGAGAGAGAGAGAGATTTGCACATTGTTACAACACTGTATATATACATAATATGACATTTGAAATGTCTTTATTCTTTTGAAACTTCTGAGTGTAATGTTTACTGTTAATATTTATTTCACTTTTGTTTACTATCTCCTTCACTTGCTTTGGCAATGTTAACACACGTTTCCCATGCCAATAAAGCCCTTAAATTGAAATTGAATTGAATTGAGAGAGAGAGAGAGAGAGAGAGAGAGAGGGAGAGAGAGACCTGAACCCTCCCATTAAGAGTCCTGTCTGCCTACTAAAGCTCTCTGTGCTGCAGAGAGAAATGTCTGCTCTTATCATAAATGTCTCACATTATAGCAAGTTGTTCTGCTTACAGAGGAGACTGGCTAGGCGTTATTCCTGGGTATTACCATTCTTATTATTGTGTGTGTGTATGCATATTGGTGAGCGTGCTTGGATGTGCAAATGTGGGAGTGTGTATGCATGAGTGAGTCTGTTTGGATATGCATTATATTATGCATATGCATGTTTGTGTGTGTGTATGACTGTGTCTATAATTTTGTGGATATCTATTTTTTCATTGTGTCTGCATAATATTCACATAAGTGTCTGTGTTTGTGTGTGCCTGTCTCTGTGTGTGTGTCTGTGTGAGTGTGTGTCTGCGAATATTCACATATGTGTGTGTGTCTCACAGCAATCCTGTGTTCTCATCTTCTCTGTAATGGACCACAGGGAGAGAAGGAGAGAATGAGAGGAGGAGGGACGCTCTGAACAGGAAGAGAGAGAGAGAGAGAGAGAGAGAGAGAGAGAGAGAGAGAGAGAGAGAGAGAGAGAGAGAGAGAGAGAGAGAGAGAGAGAGAGAGAGAGAGAGAGAGAGAGAGAGAGAGAGAGAGAGAGAGAGAGAGAGAGAGAGAGACACACACAGAGACAGAGACAGAGACAGAGATTGGAGGGAGGGGGAGAGAGTGAGTGAGGGAGAAGGAGAGAGTGAAGAATACAAAACGAGGTTGTAGAATGGAGACAGATATAAAGGGGGAGAGGAGATGACTAGAACAACATATTGTGGAAGAGAGAGAGTGAGGGATGAGATAATGAGAAAGATAGAGAGGGTGTGAGGGATGAGAGAGAGAGAGAGAGAGAGAGAGAGAGAGAGAGAGAGAGAGAGAGAAAGAGAGAGAAAAAGAGAGAGAAAGAAGGGGTGAGACACAAAGAGCGCTTTATAATGACCCTGCCTCTGTCTCCACAGCCTTCTCTTCTGCTCTTAAATCATATACAGTGAGGGAAAAAAGAATTTGATCCCCTGCTGATTTTGTACGTTTGCCCACTGACAAAGACATGATCAGTCTATAATTTTAATGGTAGGTTTATTTGAACAGTGAGAGACAGAATAACAACAAAAAAATCCAGAAAAACGCATGTCAAAAATGTTATAAATTGATTTGCATTTTAATGAGGGAAATAAGTATTTGACCCCTCTGCAAAACATTAATTAGTACTTGGTGGCAAAACCCTTGTTGGCAATCACAGAGGTCTGACGTTTCTTGTAGTTGGCCACCAGGTTTGCACACATCTCAGGAGGGATTTTGTCCCACTCCTCTTTGCAGATCTTCTCCAAGTTATTAAGGTTTCGAGGCTGACGTTTGGCAACTCGAACCTTCAGCTCCCTCCACAGATTTTTTATGGGATTAAGGTCTGGAGACTGGCTAGGCCACTCCAGGACCTTAATGTGCTTCTTCTTGAGCCACTCCTTTGTTGCCTTGGCCGTGTGTTTTGGGTCATTGTCATGCTGGAATACCCATCCACGACCCATTTTCAATGCCCTGGCTGAGGGAAGGAGTTCTCACCCAAGATTTGACGGTACATGGCCCCGTCCATCGTCCCTTTGATGCGGTGAAGTTGTGCTGTCCCCTTAGCAGAAAAACACCCCCAAAGCATAATGTTTCCACCTCCATGTTTGACGGTGGGGATGGTGTTCTTGGGGTCATAGGCAGCATGCCTCCTCCTCCAAACACGGCGAGTTGAGTGGATGGCAAAGAGCTAGATTTTGGTCTCATCTGACCACAACACTTTCACCCAGTTCTCCTCTGAATCATTCAGTTGTTCACTGGCAAACCTCCGAAGGGCATGTATATGTGCTTTCTTGAGCAGGGGAACCTTGCGGGCGCTGCAGGATTTCAGTCCTTCACGGCGTAGTGTGTTACCAATTGTTTTCTTGGTGACTATGGTCCCAGCTGCCTTGAGATCATTGACAAGATCCTCCCGTGTAGTTCTGGGCTGATTCCTCACCGTTCTCATGATCATTGCAACTCCATGAGGTGAGATCTTGCATGGAGCCCCAGGCCGAGGGAGATTGACAGTTCTTTTGTGTTTCTTCCATTTGCGAATAATCGCACCAACTGTTGTCACCTTCTCACCAAGCTGCTTGGCGATGGTCTTGTAGCCCATTCCAGCGTTGTGTAGGTCTACAATCTTGTCCCTGACATCCTTGGAGAGCTCTTTGGTCTTGGCCATGGTGGACAGTTTGGAATCTGATTGATTGATTGCTTCTGTGGACAGGTGTCTTTTATACAGGTAACAAGCTGAGATTAGGAGCACTCCCTTTAAGAGTGTGCTGCTAATCTCAGTTCGTTACCTGTATAAAAGACACCTGGGAGCCAGAAATCTTTCTGATTGAGAGGGGGTCAAATACTTATTTCCCTCATTAAAATGCAAATCAATTTATAACATTTTTGACATGCGTTTTTCTGGAATTTTTTTGTTGTTATTCTGTCTCTCACTGTTCAAATAAACCTACCATTCAAATTATAGACTGATCATTTCTTTGTCAGTGGGCAAACGTACAAAATCAGCAGGGGATCAAATACTTTTTTCCCTCACTGTGACTAAGGCTTATTAATCTAATAGGGCCCTTCTTTAGATATTCCCTCTCTACACTGATGTCTCGACTAGCTAGACAGTTTCAGCCCTTTTTCAGTTCTAGCTAATAACAACTAGCTTGTGAGACACATTGCTGCAGAAGTGGTGCAAAATGGCTTAAAGATAAAACTTAAAATCGAAAAACCAACATATGAGAAAAGCATTGATAAATAACTGTGTGGTTTACTTTTAATACAGTATTTCATAGTGATCTTTAGATATTCCCTCTAAGTGACAGGTAGCTTAGCGAATCCCCGAGCTGAATCCCTGAGCTGACTAGGTGAAAAATCTACTGATGTTCCCTTGAGCAAGGCATTTAACCCTAATTGCTTCGATAAGAGCGTCTGCTAAAAATGTCAAATTTACTCTGATCTCTACACTTTCAGTTGCTAGAGTAGGCTCTGTCAGTCTTCCGCTGGGTTATAGCTTATAACATCAGAGACACCAACTTAATAAATGAAAGAGATATAAGTTGAGGGATGGAATTCAGCATTTAAGAAAAGTGTAAACCAATACTCAGAATTTCACATTTTAGCTTTGCATTTCATATGGTGCTGTTATGAAAACGGGGAAATTAAACTCTTACCCACTGAGGTCCAGAGCCTGCTGGTTTTCTGTTCTACCTGATAATGAATTGCACCCACCTGGTTTCCCAGGTCTAAATCAGTCCCTGATTAGAGGGGAACAATGAAAACGCAGTGTATCTGGCTTCAAGGTACAGAGTTGAGTTTGAAGGCTCTATAAGGACACTGCTGACCTGCAAAATTCCTAACACTAACCTTAACCAAACCTTTAACCCTGAAACTTACCCTAACCTTAACCTAATTTTAACAAATTCTGAAATTAAATATCGGTTTGCAGGTCAGGAGTGTCTTTATAGCCTTTTCCTGAAAACGACAGGTTGTCACATTGCACTGTAGTGGTGTGAACATCCCTTAACTCCCCTACCCTCACACCCCCTTCAGACAACCCCCGCTCCCTCTATCGCCCCCGGTCACAGTCACCATAGCAATGAGGTTGAAGATCAAAGGGTGATATTGTTTGAACTTGACCCCCAATGATGACTCCATGACGACCATAACTGATACAGTTGAAGTCGGAAGTTTACATACACCTTATGCTAATACATTTAAACTCAGTTTTTCACAATTCATGACATTTAATCCTAGTAGAAATGCCCTGTCTTAGGTCAGTTAGGATCACCACTTTATTTTAAGAATGTGAAATGTCAGAATAATAGTAGAGAGAATGATTTATTTCAGCTTTTATTTCATCACATTCCCAGTGGGTCAGAAGTTTACATACACTCAATTAGTATTTGGTAGCATTGCCTTTAAATTGTTTAACTTGGGTCAAACGTTTCGGGTAGCCTTCCACAAGCTTCCCACAATAAGTTGGGTGAATTTTGGCCCATTCCTCCTGACAGAGCTGGTGTAACGGAGTCAGGTTTGTAGGTCTCCTTGCTCGCACATGCTTTTTCAGTTCTGCCCACACATTTTCTATACGATTAAGGTCAGGGTTTTGTGATGGCCACTCCAATACCTTGACTTTGTTGTCCTTAAGCCATTTTGCCACAACTTTGGAAGTATGCTTGGGGTCAATGTCCATTTGGAAGACCCATTTGCGATCAAGCTTTAACTTCCTGACTGATGTCTTGAGATGTTGCTTCAATATATCCACATAATTTTCCTTCCTCATGATACCATCTATTTTGTGAAGTGCACCAGTCCCTCCTGCAGCAAAGCACCCCCACAGCATGATGCTGCCACCCCCGTGCTTCACGGTTGGGATGGTGTTCTTCGGCTTGCAAGCACCCCCCTTTTTCCTCCAAACATAACGATTGTCATTATGGCCAAACAGTTATATTTTTGTTTAATCAGACCAGAGGACATTTCTCCAAAAAGTACGATCTTTGTCCCCATGTGCAGTTGCAAACCGTAGTCTGGCTTTTTTATGGTGGTTTTGGAGAAGTGGCTTCTTCCTTGCTGAGCGGCCTTTCAGGTTATGTCGATATAGGATTTGTTTTACTGTGGATATAGATGCTTTTGTACCTGTTTCCTCCAGCATCTTCACAAGGTCCTTTGCTGTTGTTCTAGGATTGATTTGCACTTTTCGCACCAAAGTACGTTCATCTCTAGGAGACAGAACGCGTCTCTTTCCTGAGCGGTATGACGGCTGCGTGGTCCCATTGTGTTTATACTTGCATACTATTGTTTGTACAGATGAATGTGGTACCTTCAGGCGTTTGGAAATTGCTCCCAAGGATGAACCAGACTTGTGGAGGTCTACAATTATTTTTCTGAGGTCTTGGCTGATTTCTTTTGATTTTCCCATGATGTCAAGCAAAGAGGCACTGAGTTTGAAGGTAGGCCTTGAAATACATCCACAGGTACACCTCCAATTGACTCAAATTATGTCAATTAGCCTATCAGAAGCTTCTAAAGCCATGACATCATTTTCTGGAATTTTCCAAGCTGTTAAAAGACACAGTCAACTTAGTAAACTTCTGACCCACTGGAATTGTGATACATTGAATTATAAGTGTCTGTAAACAATTGTTGGAAAAATTACTTGTGTCATGCACAAAGTAGATGTCCTAATCGACTTGCCAAAACTATGGTTTGTTAATAAGAAATGTGTGGAGTGGTTGAAAAACAAGTTTTAATGACTCCAACCTAAGTGTATTTAAACTTCCGACTTCAACTGTATAACATCACAAGACCATAATACAGCTGGCCTCATAGGGAGAGGCTGAAGGACTGCTGATGAGAGAGTGTGTGTGTGTATATGTGTGTGTGAGTGTGTGTATAAGTGTGTGTTAAATTAGGTCTGGATGTAACCCAGTGCTAGTGTAATTAGATGAGAGAGAGGAGACACAGGGATCTTTGTGGGAGTTGGTGAAATGGCCCTCAGAAACAATTGGGGACCGCGTGTATGTCTGTGTGAAAACATGAATGTGTTATGTATATTGGCCCTTTTTGAGGTGTATACACTGAGTGTACCAAACATCAGTTGTGTTAAATTGCCTGGATGTCCTTTGGGTGGTGGACTATTCTTGATACACACGGGAAACTGTTGAGCGTGAAAAACCCAGCAGCGTTACAGTTCTTGACACAAACCGGTGCACCTGGCACCTACTACCATACCCTGTTCAAAGGCACTTAAATATTTTGTCTTGCCCATTCACCCTCTGAATGGCACACATACACAATCCATGTCTCAATTGTCTGAAGGCTTAAAAATCATTCTTTAACCTGTCTCCTCCCCTTCATCTGCACTGATAGAAGTGGATTTAACAAATTACATCAATAAGGGATCATAGCTTTCACCTGGATTCACCTGGTCAATTTATGTCATGGAAAGAGCAGGTGTTCCTAATGTTTTGTATACTCAGTGTATATATGTGTCTATTTGTGGATCCGTGAATACACATACACTCTGTCTAATCATAGTGGTGTACAGGTCAGTGTAGTGGTCTAGTGGTGTACAGTTCAGTGTAGTGGTCTAGTGGTGTACAGGTCAGTGTAGTGGTCTAGTGGTGTACAGTTCAGTGTAGTGGTCTAGTGGTGTACAGTTCAGTGTAGTGGTCTAGTGTTGTGCAGGTCAGTGTAGTGGTCTAGTGGTGTACAGGTCAGTGTAGTGGTCTAGTGGTGTACAGGTCAGTGTAGTGGTCTAGGGGTGTACAGGTCAGTGTAGTGGTCTAGGGGTGTACAGGTCAGTGTAGTGGTCTAGGGGTGTACAGGTCAGTGTAGTGGTCTAGTGGTGTACAGGTCAGTGTAGTGGTCTAGGGGTGTACAGGTCACTATTAACACCACATTCATACTGACAGGAAACGTGTTTGGAGTATAGATACCACCCAGTATGTGTGTGTGCGTGTGTGTAAGTGTGTGTGTAAGTGTGTGTTCCGTAGAGATACCACCGGTCCCATTACATTTCTCCTTGCAGTGCACCTGCTCTATGCCTGATTACCTACCAATCTCCCTGACACACACACACACACACACACACACACTGGCCTCTTCAATACACTCCGCGTGTATGACTGTCTCTCCTCCCCTGACACCACCCACCTCTCTCTCTCTCTCTCTCTCTCTCTCTCTCTCTCTCTCTCTCTCTCTCTCTCTCTCTCTCTCTCTCTGTCTCTCTGTCTCTCTTTCTCTCTCTCTCTCTCTCTCTCTCTCTCTCTCTCTCTCTCTCTCTCTCTCTCTCTCTCTCTCTCTCTCTCTCTCTCTCTCTCTCTCTCTCTCTCTCTCTCTCTCTTTCTCTCTGTCCTTCTGTCCCGCCCTCCTCTCCTTAAATCCTTCTCTCTCTATCTGTTTGACATGTAAGCTGCCATCTCCCGTAGACATCTAGTTATCATCATCAACATGAATTAACAGACATCAGACTTGCCAACTTGCCAGACTTGTGTGTGTGTGTGTGTGTGTGTTAAAAGGATAGCACACTGAAAACGGTCTTGTCTTCTTTCACTTCCCCAATAAGCCAGTACCCTGATGGCATTGACTCAGTTTCAGGTTCAATCTCTTTCTCATTCTTTCCTCTCTTTCTTTGCTCTCATCCCCCTGTATCTCATTTATTTACCTCCTATTTCAACCCCCTCCATATCTTCTCTCCTCCGTTCCTCCCCCTTTCCTCAGACATTTTCCGTCTCCGTATCTCCTTATCAGTTGGTCAAAGGAAATGATTATTTTTTACAAAGCCAAGCACATCGCCTGCTATTTTGTTACCAAGCAACAAGGGTCTGTGTGTTTGTGTCCTAAGGTGTGTGTGTTTGAACGGTGTGGGTGTGCTTTGTGTGTGTGTGTGTACTGTACTGTGCAGGGGGGCATGAGATGATTTCGTCCACTATTCATGGGAGTTAATAGCACCTTGTCCACTATCAACTAACCACTCCAGGAAGGGGAGAATAGCAGTGTGCTTCAATGTGTCTACAGCCTCCAGTTCATATACACAGTATGCCTGTATGATTTGAAGTGATAACCTTGAGCTGTGTGTTCCCATGTATTTGTTCCACCTTAATATCGAATTAATATATATTTCGTGTGTAAGTACGTTCCAACACCTGTCTGCTTCTCCTGCAAGGTCTGTCTCCCTTCCTCCAAAGACACACATTTTATTTGGGACCTTGTGTGTGTGTGTGTGTGTGTCACAGCATTGAATCGTGCTTCCGCGTAATTGCCAATCCCTGGCCATGCAGGGTTTGAAGTGTAGGAGGGGGAAATAAATTGGTGATCCCAAATTGCTTAAATTAAGTGTGTGTGCGTGTGTATGTGTGCGTGCATGTGTGTGTGTGTGTGTGTGAAAAGAAGAGTCAACCTCCTGTTCCGTAAGGGGTACTTTTCCTCTCTTCTCCACCCTCCATCTCTCCTTTCATCCCTCCCTCTAACCGGTGAACATATGGCCCGTGGTCCCCCCTGGACAAAGGTGCTTGCCAGACATCTTTTGGACGGAGGGTAAAAGAGTGGAACGAGTGAGGAGTGGAGGAGGAGAGGGGAAGAGTTTTGGATGAGGGGAGGGCTTCAGTCACGATTGGAAAGAAGAGAGAGAGAGAGAGAGAGAGAGAGAGAGAGAGAGAGAGAGAGAGAGAGAGAGAGAGAGAGAGAGAGAGAGAGAGAGAGAGAGAGAGAGAGAGAGAGAGAGAGAGAGAGAGAGAGAGAGAGAGAGAGAGAGAGAGAGAGAGAGAGAGAGAGAGAGAGACCTGATTTGTATTCTTCTTCTTAACCTGTTATAAAGTGAAGTAGAGAATATGAGCTAATGAAGTCATGTAGGTAGGGAAACACAGTCAGAGATCCACAGGCTCCAATCGTTTAGCTGTTTATCAATTGTTATCTTCTTCACCAGTAGCAGTTATAGTGGGTCAATGGTCTCCATGGCGATAGAACAGGACTCATCAACATCTGTACTGGCCCAACGTAAATCCACTCTTTACAGTCGCACACACACACACACACACAAACACACACACTCTCATCAACATCTGCATGGTCAGTCTATAATTTACCTCTTCATGGTCTGGGGCTACTGGGACTAGGAATAGATGGGTAGTGTTCAATAGAAATGGGACAATCAAGTTTTACATTTAGTAATTTAGATAGCATCCCCTTTGAATCAAACGCTTTAGAAATAAATGGGAAGAGGTCTGTCAATGATAAGGTGTTGCTCTGCTTTCTTGACGTCTCAGCCGACCAGACAGGTCCTACAGGCCCTAGTTTTGTCGCACTTGGACTACTGTCCAGTTGTGTGGTCATGTGTGGCAAAGAGGGACATAGGCAAATTGCATTTGGTCCAGAACAGAGCAGCATGTATTGCACTTAGATGTACACGGAGGATGAATGTCAGTAACATGCAGGTCAATCTCTCCTGGCTCAAAGTTGAGGAGAGATTGACTGTATCACTATTGGTCTTTGTGCGAGTTGTTGATGTGTTGAAGGTACCGAATAAGTGAACACCTTAAGGCACAAGGGGGACTGTGAAGAGACACAGCCATTTAAATATATTTTTTACTGTATTTTACACTGTGTTATGTATTGGATCATGTAGGTGTGTGGCCTTGTACGAGCCTTGGCTTGTACTAGACGAAACGGCTCATAGGGCAGGAGTCAATATATATATATATATATATATATATATATATATATATATATATACAGTGAGGGAAAAAAGTATTTGATCCCCTGCTGATTTTGTACGTTTGCCCACTGACAAAGAAATGATCAGTCTATAATTTTAATGGTAGGTTTATTTGAACAGTGAGAGACAGAATAACAACAAAAAAATCCAGAAAAACACATGTCAAAAATGTTATAAATTGATTTGCATTTTAATGAGGGAAATAAGTATTTGACCCCTCTGCAAAACATTAATTAGTACTTGGTGGCAAAACCCTTGTTGGCAATCACAGAGGTCTGACGTTTGTTGTAGTTGGCCACCAGGTTTGCACACATCTCAGGAGGGATTTTGTCCCACTCCTCTTTGCAGATCTTCTCCAAGTTATTAAGGTTTCGAGGCTGACATTTGGCAACTCGAACCTTCAGCTCCCTCCACAGATTTTTTATGGGATTAAGGTCTGGAGACTGGCTAGGCCACTCCAGGACCTTAATGTGCTTCTTCTTGAGCCACTCCTTTGTTGCCTTGGCCGTGTGTTTTGGGTCATTGTCATGCTGGAATACCCATCCACGACCCATTTTTAACAGAAAAACACCCCCAAAGCATAATGTTTACACCTCCATGTTTGACGGTGGGGATGGTGTTCTTGGGATCATAGGCAGCATTCCTCCTCCTCCAAACACGGCGAGTTGAGTTGATGCCAAAGAGCTCGATTTTGGTCTCATCTGACCACAACACTTTCACCCAGTTCTCCTCTGAATCATTCAGATGTTCATTGGCAAACTTCCGAAGGGCATGTACAGTGGGGAGAACAAGTATTTGATACACTGACGATTTTGCAGGTTTTCCTACTTACAAAGCATGTAGAGGTCTGTAATTTTTATCATAGGTACACTTCAACTGTGAGAGACGGAATCTAAAACAAAAATACAGAAAATCACATTGTATGATTTTTAAGTAATTAATTTGCATTTTATTGCATGACATAAGTATTTGATCACCTACCAACCAGTAAGAATTCCGGCTCTCACAGACCTGTTAGTTTTTCTTTAAGAAGCCCTCCTGTTCTCCACTAATTACCTGTATTAACTGCACCTGTTTGAACTCGTTACCTGTATAAAAGACACCTGTCCACACACTCAATCAAACAGACTCCAACCTCTCCACAATGGCCAAGACCAGAGAGCTGTGTAAGGACATCAGGGATAAAATTGTAGACCTGCACAAGGGTGGGATGGGCTACAGGACAATAGACAAGCAGCTTGGTGAGAAGGCAACAACTGTTGGCGCAAATATTAGAAAATGGAAGAAGTTCAAGATGACGGTCAATCACCCTCGGTCTGGGGCTCCATGCAAGATCTCACCTTGTGGGGCATCAATGATCATGAGGAAGGTGAGGGATCAGCCCAGAACTACACGGCAGGACCTGGTCAATGACCTGAAGAGAGCTGGGACCACAGTCTCAAAGAAAACCATTGGTAACACACTACGCCGTCATGGATTAAAATCCTGCAGTGCACGCAAGGTCCCCCTGCTCAAGCCAGCGCATGTCCAGGCCCGTCTGAAGTTTGCCAATGACCATCTGGATGATCCAGAGGAGAAATGGGAGAAGGTCATGTGGTCTGATGAGACAGAAATTGAGCTTTTTGGTCTAAACTCCACTCGCCGTGTTTGGAGGAAGAAGAAGGATGAGTACAACCCCAAGAACACCTTCCCAACCGTGAAGCATGGAGGTGGAAACATCATTCTTTGGGGATGCTTTTCTGCAAAGGGGACAGGACGACTGCACCGTATTGAGGGGAGGATGGATGGGGCCATGTATCGCGAGATCTTGTCCAACAACCACCTTCCCTCTGTAAGAGCATTGAAGATGGGTCGTGGCTGGGTCTTCCAGCATGACAACGACCCGAAACACACAGCCAGGGCAACTAAGGAGTGGCACCATAAGAAGCATCTCAAGGTCCTGGAGTGGCCTAGCCAGTCTCCAGACCTGAACCCAATAGAAAATCTTTGGAGGGAGCTGAAAGTCCGTATTGCCCAGCGACAGCCCCGAAACCTGAAGGATCTGGAGAAGGTCTGTATGGAGGAGTGGGCCAAAATCCCTGCTGCAGTGTGTGCAAACCTGGTCAAGACCTACAGGAAACGTATGATCTCTGTAATTGCAAACAAAGGTTTCTGTACCAAATATTAAGTTCTGCTTTTCTGATGTATCAAATACTTATGTCATGCAATAAAATGCAAATTAATTACTTAAAAATCATACAATGTGATTTTCTGGATTTTTGTGTTAGATTCCGTCTCTCACAGTTGTAATGTACCTATGATAAAAATTACAGACCTCTACATGCTTTATAAGTAGGAAAACCTGCAAAATCGGCAGTGTATCAAATACTTGTTCTCCCCACTGTATATGTGCTTTCTTGAGCAGGGGGACCTTGCGGGTGCTGCAGGATTTCAGTCCTTTATGGCGTAGTGTGTTACCAATTGTTTTCTTGGTGACTATGGTCCCAGCTGCCTTGAGATCATTGACAAGATCCTCCTGTGTAGTTCTGGGCTGATTCCTCACCGTTCTCATGATTATTGCAACTCCACGAGGTGAGATCTTGCGTGGAGCCCCAGGCCGAGGGAGATAGACAGTTCTTTTGTGTTTCTTCCATTTGCGAATAATCACACCAACTGTTGTCACCTTCTCACCAAGCTGCTTGGCGATGGTCTTGTAGCCCATTCCAGCCTTGTGTAGGTCTACAATCTTGTCCCTGACATCCTTAGAGAGCTCTTTGGTCTTGGCCATGGTGGAGAGTTTGGAATCTGATTGATTGATCACTTCTGTGAACAGGTGTCTTTTATACAGGTAACAAGCTGAGATTAGGAGTGTGCTCCTAATCTAATTTCGTTACGTGTATAAAAGACACCTGGGAGCCAGAAATCTTTCTGATTGAGAGGGGGTCAAATACTTATTTCCCTCATTAAAATGCAAATCAATTTATAACATTTTTGACATGCGTTTTTCTGGATTTCTTTGTTGTTATTCTGTCTCTCACTATTCAAATTAACCTACCATTAAAATTATAGACTGATCATTTCTTTGTCAGTGGGCAAATCAAATACTTTTTTCCCTCACTGTATATATATATACACACAAAAGTATGTGGACACAAGACATCAAAACTATGAAATAACACATATGGAATCATGTAGTAACCAAATAAGTGTTTAACAAATCAAAATATAGTTTGTATTTGAGATTCTTCAAATAGCCACCCTTTGCCTTGATGACAGCTTTGCACACTCTTGGCATACACACTCAGGGAGATGGAGATGGAAGATGGATGGAAGAGAGGAAGGGAGGGGTGGACTTTTGATAAACATGCAACAGTGGCTTAATCATTTCAGCACTGATGGAAGAAAGAGAGAGACAATAGAGGGATGAGAGGATGAGGACAGGGAGGATAGACAAATGAAAGAGGGGGGCCTTTAGGAAGTATGGTGCCATTAGTGCTTCTTGAGGTCGGTTCGATTATTAAAACATAATCTTGGTTTTTCTTTGGTTTCGATTATTTTTTTAAACATTAAATGCACTATGAATTATGTGGGTTGAATGCTGTAACAACTCACAATTTAACAATTAATTAAAGTCCAATGATGGTAGTGACTGCCCATTACTGCTTATCACTTATTAACCATAATTTATTCACATTACTTTACGTTTAATGAATTATATCAGTGTAGTGGAAATATTAGAGAAGGTGATACTAGCGAATAGCGACTGGCTGGCGTAGGAGCACAGCATGATGACTCATCATGATGTTTGACTTTGTTTGGATGGCAGACCATCTGTGGGCTATCAAATAAAATACAATAACATTTTATTTGTCACATGCGCCGAATACAACAGGTGTAGACCTTACCATGATATGCTTACTTACATGCCCTTAACCAATAAGGCAGTTTTAAGTAAAATAAGAATATTCACTAAATAAACTTTAACAAAATAAAATAAAATACCAACAATAAAATAACAATAATGAGGTTATATACAGGGGGTACCGGTACCGAGTCAATGTGCAGGGGACAGGTTAGTCAAGGTATTTTAGGTAATATGTACAGTACCAGTCAAAGGTTTGGAAACACCAACTCATTCAAGGGTTTTTCTTAATTTTTACTATTTTTTACATTGTAGAATAATTGTGAAGACATCAAAACTATGAAGTAACACATATGGAATCATGTAGTAATCAAAAAATAGTTAAACAAATACTACAAATATTTTATATTTGATATTCTTCAAAGTAGCTACCCTTTGCCTTGATTTCAGCTTTGCACACTCTTGGCATTCTCTCAACCAGCTTCAACTGGAATGCTTTTCCAACAGTCTTGAAGGAGTTCCCATGTATGCTGAGCACTTGTTGGCTGCTTTTCCTTCACTCTGTGGTCCAACTCATCCCAAACCATCTCAATTGGGTTGAGGTCGGGGGATTGTGAAGGCCAGGTCAGCTGATGCAGCACTCCATCACTCTCCTTCTTATTAAAATAGTCCTTACACAGCCTGTAGGTGTGTTGGGTCATTGTCCTGTTGAAAAACAAATGATAGTCCCACAAAGCGCAAACCAGATTATATGGCGTATCGCTGCAGAATGCTGTGGTAGCCATGCTGGTTAAGTGTGGTGTTGTCATGCCCTCTTTACGACTGTCTTGGTGTGTTTGGACCATGATAGTTTGTTGGTGATGTGGACACCACGGAACTTGAAGCTCTCAACCTGCTTCAATACAGCCCTGTCGATGAGAATGGGGGCATGCTCTGCCCTCCTTTTCCTGTAGTCCACGATCATCTCCTTTGTCTTGATCACGTTGAGGGAGAGGCTGCTGTCTCTGACCTCCTCCCTATAGGCTGTCTCATCGTTGTTGGTGATCAGGCCTACCACCGTTGTGTCTTCGGCAAACTCAATGATGGTGTTGGAGTCGTGCCTGGCCATGCAGTCATGGGTGAACAGGGAATACAGGAGGGGACTGAGCACGCACCCCTGAGGGGCCCCAGTGTTGAGGATCAGCGTGGCAGATGTGTTGTTGCCTACCCTTACCACCTGGGGGGCGGCCCGTCAGGAAGTCAAGGATCCAGTTTTAGAGGGAGCTGTTTAGTCCCAGGGTCCTTAGCTTAGTAATGAGCTTTGAGGGTACTATGGTGTTGAACGCTGAGCTGTAGTCAATGAACAGCATTCTCACGTAGGTGTTCCTTTTGTCCAAGTGGGAAAGGGCAGTGTGGAGTGCAATATAGATTGCGTCATCTGTGGATCTGTTGGGGCAGTATGCAAATTGAAGTGGGTTTTGGGATGATGGTGTTGATCAAATCAAATCAAATCAAATTTTATTGGTCACATGCGCCGAATACAACAGGTGCAGACATTACAGTGAAATGCTTACTTACAGCCCTTAACCAACAGTGCATTTATTTTAAACAAAAAAAGTAAGAATAAAACAACAAAAAAAGTGTTGAGAAAAAAAAGAGCAGAAGTAAAATAAAGTGACAGTAGGGAGGCTATATATACGGTAAAATAAAGTGACAGTAGGGAGGCTATATATACAGGGGGGTACCGTTGCAGAGTCAATGTGCGGGGGCACCGGCTAGTTGAGGTAGTTGAGGTAATATGTACATGTGGGTAGAGTTAAAGTGACTATGCATAAATACTTAACAGACTAGCAGCAGCGTAAAAAGGATGGGGTGGGGGGGCAGTGCAAATAGTCCGGGTAGCCATGATGAGCTGTTCAGGAGTCTTATGGCTTGGGGGTAGAAGCTGTTGAGAAGTCTTTTGGACCTAGACTTGGCACTCCGGTACCGCTTGCCGTGCGGTAGCAGAGAGAACAGTCTATGACTAGGGTGGCTGGAGTCTTTGACAATTTTGAGGGCCTTCCTCTGACACTGCCTGGTATAGAGGTCCTGGATGGCAGGGAGCTTTGCCCCAGTGATGTACTGGGCCGTACGCACTACCCTCTGTAGTGCCTTGCGGTCAGAGGCCAAGCAGTTGCCATACCAGGTGGTGATGCAACCAGTCAGGATGCTCTCGATGGTGCAGCTGTAGAATTTTTTGAGGATCTGAGGACCCATGCCAAATCTTTTTAGTCTCCTGAGGGGGAATAGGCTTTGTCGTGCCCTCTTCACGACTGTCTTGGTGTGTTTGGACCATGATAGTTCGTTGGTGATGTGGACACCAAGGAACTTGAAGCTCTCAACCTGTTCCACTACAGCCCCGTCGATGAGAATGGGGGCGTGCTCAGTCCTCTTTTTTTTCCTGTAGTCCACAATCATCTCCTTTGTCTTGGTCACGTTGAGGGAGAGGTTGTTGTCCTGGCACCACACGGCCAGATCTCTGACCTCCTCCCTATAGGCTGTCTCATCGTTGTCGGTGATCAGGCCTACCACTGTTGTGTCGTCGGCAAACTTAATGATGGTGTTGGAGTCGTGCCTGGCCATGCAGTCATGGGTGAACAGAGAGTACAGGAGGGGACTGAGCACGCACCCCTGAGGGGCCCCCGTGTTGAGGATCAGTGTGGCAGATGTGTTGTTACCTACCCTTACCACCTGGGGGGCGGCCCGTCAGGAAGTCCAGGATCCAGTTGCAGAGGGAGGTGTTTAGTCCCAGGATCCTTAGCTTAGTGATGAGCTTAGAGGGCACTATGGTGTTGAATGCTGAGCTGTAGTCAATGAATAGCATTCTCACGTAGGTGTTCCTCTTGTCCAGGTGGGAAAGGGCAGTGTGGAGTACGATAGAGATTGCATCATCTGTGGATCTGTTGGGGCGGTATGCAAATTGGAGTGGGTCTAGGGTTTCTGGGATTATGCTGTTGATGTGAGCCATGACCAGTCTTTCAAAGCACTTCATGGCTACAGATGTCAGTGCTACGGGTCGGTAGTCATTTAGGCAGGTTATCTTAGAGTTCTTGGGCACGGGGACTATGGTGGTCTGCTTGAAACATGTTGGTATTACAGACTCAGTCAGGGACATGTTGAAAATGTCAGTGAAGACACTTGCCAGTTGGTCAGCACATGCTCGGAGTACACGTCCTGGTAATCCGTCTGGCCCTGCGGCCTTGTGAATGTTGACCTGCTTAAAAGTCTTACTCACATCGGCTACGGAGAGCGTGATCACATAGTCATCCGGAACAGCTGGTGCTCTCATGCATGCTTCAGTGTTGCTTGCCTCGAAGCGAGCATAGAAGTGGTTTAGCTCGTCTGGTAGGCTTGTGTCACTGGGCAGCTCGCGGCTGTGCTTCCCTTTGTAGTCTGTAATAGTTTTCAAGCCCTGCCACATCCGACGAGCGTCAGAGCCAGTGTAGTATGATTCAATCTTAGACCTGTATTGACTCTTTGCCTGTTTGATGGTTCGTCGGAGGTCATAGCGGGATTTCTTATAAGCGTCCGGGTTAGAGTCCCGTTCCTTGAAAGCGGCAGCTCTACCCTTTAGCTCAGTGCGGATGTTTCCTGTAATCCATGGCTTCTGGTTAGGGTATGTACGTACGGTCACTGTGGGGACGACATCATCGATGCACTTATTGATGAAGCCAGTGACTGATGTGGTGTACTCCTCAATGCTGTCTGAAGAATCCCGGAACATGTTCCAGTCTGTGCTAGCAAAACAGTCCTGTAGCTTAGCATCTGCGTCATCTGACCACTTTTTTATTAACCGAATCACTGGTGCTTCCTGCTTCAGTTTTTGCTTATAAGCAGGAATCAGGAGGATAGAGTTATGGTCAGATTTGCCAAATGGAGGGCGAGGGAGAGCTTTGTATGCGTCTCTGTGTGTGGAGTAAAGGTGGTCTAGAGTTTTTTTCCCTCTGGTTGCACATTTAACATGCTGGTAGAAATTAGGTAGAACGGATTTAAGTTTCCCTGCATTAAAGTCCCCGGCCACTAGGAGCGCTGCATCTGGATGAGCGTTTTCCTGTTGATTAATGGCCTTGTACAACTCATTCAGTGCAATCTTAATGCCAGCATTGGTTTGTGGTGGTAAATAGACAGCTATGAAAAATATAGATGAAAACTCTCTTGGTAAATAGTGTGGTCTACAGCTTATCATAAGATACTCTACCTCAGGCGAGCAAAACCTCGAGACTTCCTTAGTATTTGATATTGTGCACCAGCTGTTGTTTACAAATATACAGAGACCGCCACCCCTTGTCTTACCAGAGTCAGACGTTCTGTCCTGCCGATGTAGCGTATAGCCTGCTAGCTGAATGTTATCATTGTTGTCGTTCAGCCACGACTCCGTGAAACATAAGATATTACAGTTTTTAATGTCCCGTTGGTAGGATAACCGTAATCTTAAATCGTCAATTTTATTCTCAAAAGATTGAACGTTGGCTAATAGGATTGATGGGAGAGGCAGTTTACTCGCTCGCCGTCGGATCCTTACAAGGCACCCGGATCTGCGTCCGCGATATCTCCGTCTCTTCCTCACGCGAATGACGGGGATCTGGGCCTTGTCGGGTGTCTGTAGGATATCCTTCGCGATCGCCTCGTTGAAGAAAAAATCTTCGTCCAATGCGAGGTGAGTAATCGCTGTCCTGATATCCAGAAGCTCTTTTTGGTTATAAGAGACGATGGCAGAAACATTATGTACAAAATAAATTACAAATAACGCGGAAAAACACACATAATAGTACAATTGGTTAGAGGGCTGTAAAACGGCAGCCATCTTCTCCGGCGCTGTTCTATTCTTGTCAGCGCCGGACAAGAAGCCACACCTGATCTGTGGCAATCTTTAGGAAGAGATGTTCCCACAGAACCCTGGTGTCACTGACGCCAGGAGAGGTGTGACGACTGACGAAAACTTGAATTGACTAAATTAATGTTACTGTGTGAAATAAATGTGTTTGTTTAAAGAGTTTAAAGCAACAGCTCTCTGCCCTCTCCATCACACTTTCTTCTTTCTCTTCTCTCTCTCTCCGTGTCTGCATGTGCCGCATAGACCGGACAAGTAGGCACGCAATGGATTTTGGTCATTGTAGTTAATTACCACGTTTTCTGTGTGCTAAACTATGTAGAATATTGACCTGTTGGAAACTACAACTCCCTACTGCATCGCACAGTTCGTGCTTGATCTGATTTATCTCTAGAGAAACTGCAGTGCAATGTGCGCATTGAGCAAATAAACTAAATGAAATTGAATTCAAATAATTGAACCGACATTGGTCAATTAGTAATTTAAAAAATGAAAAATAACCAAAATGGGTCTGGCAAATATTAAAGGAGGAAGAGTGATGGAGGATTGAGATAGAGAGAAGCAGATGATAGAGGGGTAGAAGGAGAGGCCAGATATGTCAAGGGGGTGGAGAGAGTGATGGAGAATGAGAGAGCGAGAGCTTCTAAAAGATATGATCAAAAGAGCTGTTATCTGGAGGGGTACAGGGGTAGAGGGTCTCTCTCCTTCTCTTTCCCTCTCCCTCCTTCTCTATCTCTCTCACACTCGCCATCTGTCTAATTTCTGGGTTTATATTTCATTCAGTTAACGTGCTGCTCATCATTATTTAAGAGACCCACCTGTGATGGCTTGGGAGAGATTCATTTTGTGATTTCACATTAAGAAAACAACTCTTGGATTGAGATCTCGATCAAATGATGAAGATGTGTGTGTTCTACATATCAGGTGAGATCTTGACTGTAACTTGAAAGTTTTGAGTAGTTACAATGCCTTCAGGAAGTATTCCTACCCCTTGACTTAATTAATCCACATTTTGTGGTGTTATAGCCTGAATTCTAAATGGATGAAATATATAATTTTCTCACCTATCTACACACAATATCCCATAATGACAAAGTGAGAACATGTTTTTAGAAATTTTAGCAAATGTATTGAAAATGAAATACAGAAACATGCTATTTACATAAGTATTCACACCCCTGATACATGTTAGAATCACCTTTTGGGGTATTAAAGTCTCTAAGAGTTTTCCACACCTGGATTGTACAATATTTGCACATTTTCTTTTTTAAATTCTTCAAGCTCTGTCGAGTTGCTTGGTGATCATTGCTTGACAGACATTTTCAAGTCTTGCAATAGATTTTTAAGATGATTTAAGTCAAAACGGTAATCAATGGGGGTCTTGGTAAGCAACTCCAGTGTATAGTTGGCCTTGTGTTTTAGATTATTGTCCTACTGAAAGGTGAATTTGTCTCCCAGTGTCTGTTGGAAAGCAGATTGAACCAGGTTTTCCTCTAGGATTTTGCCTGTGCTTAGCTCTATTCCGTTTCTTTTTATCCTGAAAAACTCCTTAGTCCTTGCCGATGACAAGCATACCATAACATGATTCAGCCACCACCGTGCTTGAAAATAGGGGTTCTCAGTGATGTGTTATGTTGGATTTGCCCCAAACATAACGCTTTACATAAAATTAATTTCTTTGTTACATGTTTTGCAGTTTTACTTTAGTGCCTTATTGCAAACAGTATGCATGTTTTGGAATATTTTTATTCTGTACAGGCTTCCTTCTCTTCACTCTTTCATTTTGGTTAGTATTGTGGAGTAACTACAATGTTGTTCATCCATCCTCAGTTTTCTCATTCCTATCACAGCCATTAAACTCTGTCACTGTTTTAAAGTCACCATTGGCCTCATGCTGAAATCCCTGAGCTGTTTCCTTCCTCTCCGGCAACTGAGTTAGGAATGACACCTGTATCTTTGTAGTGGGTGGGTGTATAGATACACCAGCTAAAGTGTAATTAATAACTTCACCATGCTCAAAAGGATATGCAATGTCTTTTCATTTACCAATAGGTGCCCTTCTTTGCGAGGAAAACCATTGGAAAACCTCCCTGGTCTTTGTGGTTGAATCTGTGTTTGAAATTCACTGCTCGACTGAGGGACCTTACCGATAAATGTCTGTGTGGGGTACAAAGATGAGGTAGTCATTCATAAATTATGTTAAACACTATTATTGCACACAGTGAGTCCATGCAACTTATTATGCAACTTGTTAAGCCAATTTTTACTCCTGAACTTATTTAGGCTTGCCATAACAAAGGGATTGAATACTTATTGACTCAAGACATTTCAGCTTTTCAATTTTAATTCATTTGTTAAAATCATAATTCCACTTTGACATTATGGGGTGTTGTGTGTAGGCCAATGACACACAATCTCAGTTTAATCCATTTTAAATTCATGCTGTAACACAACAAAATGTGGAAAAAGTCAAGGTGTTAATACTTTCTGAAGGCACTATAGGAGTTGAAGAGATTTCGAGATTTCAAGAGGTTTGGGTCGACATTGTGTGTGTGTGTTTGGTGTGTGTGTGTGAGTGTGTTCTCTGAATCATAACCTTGTTGTTAGGATGTAACAGTGCTTAATCCGTTTTGGACTGTTTTGTTTCCGGATCCGGTACCTCTCGTGGCATAAAAAATAATTGTCACTTTTTGCAATGTAAAAATTCTAACAAAGCGATCAAAGTTCATTCGAGTTGCCTCTTCGTTAATTATCCTGCCCCCACGAAAAAAACGTAATGTGAAAAATGAAATGTAAGAGTTGATTCGGGTTGGGTCGGCCCAGGTTTATGGTTTGCGCAACATTGTAACCTATGTTTGAGACCAACGCGTGGCCGTGGCTGTGTGAGAAGCGCGCCAGTATCTCTCACATAACTGGAATGAGATTCACTTGCTATGATCTCTCTCCCTCTCTGCTCTGATAGACATGAGCCTGCAACTCTCATCTCTCCAACGCTGCACCTTATAATATATTTCCTTATAGAATCATAGTGAAGTGTTCTGAAGGAACTGCAGCACCCCTGATAAATTGAAATACATTTGCCAAAGTTATAGAAGTACTGCTATCTGTTCAGAAATAAATGAAATCATTCAGAATAGCCACTACACCATGAGAAGGCCTATAATTTAGCCACAGAGGATCAACAGCTTCTTTAAAAAAATAGCCTGTCTGTATATTGTAGCCCAATAACAAGGAATAGCCTACAGTCGGGAACACGCGGCAAATCTGTCAGGGAAAAAACAGCATGCAGACAAAACAGGCCTTTCGCAATATTTAAAATACAATCGAGGGAACACACAGGTTGGAAAGCAAATGGCTCCTGCTGAAAAGACTCTATGCTATAGGCTACCAAAATATTTGATCAACTTCCAAATATTGTATTACAAAGTAAAACAAGAGAGAGATAGGCTTTTGGCAGGAGCGTATCGGCCATCATCAGTGAGTGAGCTGCGCATCATTGGGTGAGTCAGTGAAACTGGAAGGCATTTAGGACAATAATTTCTTCCTCATATTGTAGCCTACAATGTGTCTCCTCACATCTAGGCCTAGGCTATTGATGGGTTCAAGACACGGACGTTTTTATTGATCTCAGTTTTGTCAGTGTCAAAGTAGCCTGCCATTTCAATCATTTGTGCTGTATTAAAAAATATTCTGCCAAAGTCTCCAGTCATGTAAAATGACGTAGAATTGCATGAAATGCGTTTATAAAAGGCACATTTTTCCCAGACCCTAGACTACATCATCATTGGCTGATAAGTTCTCAGTCTCTGATTGGTGAATTTGGGTTATTGAGTTTGTGATGTAATCAGGAAGTTGACTGATGATAGATGGGACTTGTAGTCAAACCCCTTGCTCCTTCTCTACAATGTTTAGTCCTCTCAGGCAAGATGGATGGCGTCCATCTATCTCCTCTCTGTCCGCCCTTTTCCCCCTCTCTATCTTCTTTCTATCTGCCCTCCCCCTCCTCTCCTTCGCTGGTAGTCTATCCTCTGTTCCCCTACTCTGCCCTCCTTATAGCATCCCTCTTTTTCACATTCCTCTTTCTATCTATCACACTCCCTCTTTTCTTATTTATGTCTATTCGTCTCTGTCATGCTGTCACTCCTTATATCACTCTTTTTGTTTTCTCTCTCTCTCTCTCTCTCTCTCTCTCTCTCTCTCTCTCTCTCTCTCTCTCTCTCTCTCTCTCTCTCTCTCTCTGTCTCTCTCTCTGTCTCTCTCTCTCTCTCTCTCTCTCTCTCTCTCTCTCTCTCTCTCTCTCTCCTCTCCTCCTCCTCCTCCTCCTCCTCCTCTCATCAGGGGAGCCAGAGACAGCCCTAATTAAGGCAGAACCCAGTGGCTTCATTAGCCAGGAGTCCTGCTGGAGACATTTACACTTCAAAGTCCAGGGACGGCGAGAGACGGATAGATGGAGGGAGGGAGGGAGGGAGGAGGGAGGGAGGGAGGAGGGAGGGAGGGAGGGAGGGAGGGAGGGAGGGAGGGAGGGAGGGAGGGAGGGAGGGATGATAGAGAGACAGAGACATGGAGGGAGGGAGGGAGGGAGGAAAGGAAAGAGGGTGGTTACTGAGGAAGGGAGGGAGTGGACAAAAGGAGGAGAAAGAAAGTCAGACAGACAGAGGATTTAGACAGACAGCTATTATTACATCACATCTGACAGACAGCTATTATTACATCACATCTGACAGACAGCTATTATTACATCACATCTGACAGACAGCTATTATTACATCACATCTGACAGACAGCTATTATTACATCACATCTGACAGACAGTTATTATTACATCACATCTGACAGACAGCTATTCTTACATCACATCTGACAGACAGCTATTATTACATCACATCTGACAGACAGCTATTATTACATCACATCTGACAGACAGCTATTATTACATCACATCTGACAGACAGTTATTATTACATCACATCTGACAGACAGCTATTCTTACATCACATCTGACAGACAGCTATTATTACATCACATCTGACAGACAGTTATTATTACATCACATCTGACAGACAGCTATTATTACATCACATCTGACAGACAGCTATTATTACATCACATCTGACAGACAGCTATTATTACATCACATCTGACAGACAGCTATTATTACATCACATCTGACAGACAGTTATTATTACATCCAATTGACATTTAGCAGACACTCTTATCCAGAGCGACTTACAATTAGTGAGTGCATAAAGTTTTTGAACCCACAACCTTTGCGTTGCAAGCGCCATGCTCTACCAACTGAGCTACAGGAGGGCCTGACAGACAGCTATTATTACATCACATCTGACAGACAGCTATTATTACATCACATCTGACAGGATGGAAAGAGGGGATGGGAGGGAGAGGGGGAGGAATATATAGGGAGGGGAGGAGAGGAGGAGGGAGGGAGGGAGAGATAGGGGGAGGAATATAGGGAGAGGAGGAGAGGAGAGGAGGAGGGAGGGAGGGAGAGGGGGAGGGAGGGAGAGTAATATAAGGGGAGAGGAGGAGGGAGGGTAGGGGGAGGTATATAGGGACAGGGGGAGAGGAGGAGGGAGTGAGAGGGAGAGGTATAGGGAGAGGGGGAGAGGTGGAGGGAGGGAGAGATGAAGTGAGAGGAATATAGGGAGAGGGGGAATGGGGAGGGAGGGATAGGGAAAGAGGTAGAGGTAGAGGGGGAGAGGGGAGGGAGCAATAAGGAAAGAGCTAGGGGGTAGATGGGGAGGGAAAGAGGTAGAGGGGAGGGAGAGATAGGGGAAAGAGGTAGGGGGTAGCGGGGGAGGAAAAGAGGTAGAGGGGGAGAGGGGGAGGGAAAGAGGTAGAGGGGGTGAGGGGGAGGGAGGGAGAGGAAAAGAGGTAGGGGTAGAGGGGAGGGAAAGAGGTAGATGGGGGGAGGGAGAGGGGGGATGCTGAGGAATATAGGGAGAGGGGGAGAGGAGGAGGGAGGGAGAGGGGGAGGGAGAGGAATATAGGGAGGGGGAGAGGAGGAGGGAGGGAGGGAGAGGGAAATATGTAGAGGGGAGAGGGGGAGGGAGGGAGCGGGAAATTGGTAGGAAGGGGAGGAGGAGTGGGGAGGGAGGGATAGGGAAAGAGGTAGAGGTAGAGGGGAGAGGGGATGGAAAGAGGTAGAGGGAGAGAGGGGGAGGGAAAGAGATAGAGGGTTGAGGGGGAGGGAAAGAGGTAGAGGGGAGAGGGGAGGAGGGATAGGGAAAGAGGTAGGTAAAGTGAAGAGGGAGATGGAGTCATGTGATTTCTTTAGTCAGGGAGCTAAACTGTTTTCATCTGATCTCCTGTAGAGAAGAGAAGAGAAGAGGAGAGAGAGAGGAGAGAGAGAGAGGAGAGAGAGAGAGGAGAGAGAGAGAGGAGAGAGAGAGGAGCGAGAGAGAGAGGAGAGAGGAGGGAGAGAGAGGAGAGAGAGATGAAGGAGAGAGAGAGGAGGGAGAGAGAGAGGAAGGAGAGAGAGAGGACAGAGAGAGGAGAGAGAGAGATAGGAGGGAAGAGGGCGGAAGAATGAAAGAGAGGTAAGAGAGGGAGGGAGAGGGAAAGAGGAAGGGATAAATAGAGAGAGAGAGAGAGAGAGAGAGAGAGAGAGAGCGAGAGAGAGAGAGAGAGAGAGAGAGAGAGAGAGAGAGAGAGAGAGAGAGAGGAAATGAAGGAAGTGAATTGGCTAAGGAGATCCTCAAAGAAAGAAAGGGGAGAGCCTGGGAATTTAGAGCGAGGGTAGAATGAGAGAAGAACAGTCTGGAAATGGCTGCGTGAGAGAGACAGAAAAGAGAGGATAAGGAGGATAAAGGGATTAAAAGTAAGCTGCACGGAGAGGGGGAAGAAAGAGGAGCGGAAAGGATAGAGAGAAAGTGTGTAGAGTACACAGAGATGTCTGTCCAAATGGCACCTTATTCCCTACATAGTGCACTTAGAGCCTTATGGACCCTGGTCAAAAGTAAGGCACTACATAGGAAATAGGGTGCCATTTGGGACAAACCGGTGTGAGGTTGTGTAACTTGACCTAGCTCTTCTGCTAATTACATCAGAATGTCAGAAAATAGGGCAGAAAACAAGCGTAGTGTGTGTGTATGTATGTGTGTGTGTGTTTATGTATGTGTGTGTGTGTGTGTGTTTATGTCTGTGTGTGTGTGTGTGTGTGTGTGTATGTGTGTGTGTGTTTATGTCTGTGTGTGTTTGTGTGTGTGTGTGTGTGTTTATGTCTGTGTGTGTTTGTGTGTGTGTATGTGTGTGTGTGTTTATGTCTGTGTGTGTTTGTGTGTGTGTATGTGTGTGTGTGTTTATGTCTGTGTGTGTTTGTGTGTGTGTGTGTTTGTGTGTGTGTATGTGTGTGTGTGTTTATGTCTGTGTGTGTTTGTGTGTGTGCGTGTCTAAATATAGTCACACAGCTAGACACAGCAAATCCACACCTGGCACTTCTGATGAAGCTGCAATGTAGGGGGAGAGATGGAGGGAGAGAGAGAGAAAGAGAGGGAAAAAGAGGGAAAGAGAGAGAGATTCCCCTCTCATTCTTCCTATTATTCGTCCAATAGTTCCATATTTTATATGCTTAGCTCCTATCATACTACAAAGGAAGTTTTTCATATGTATATCCTGTCATATCTCATACTATTTCCTGGGTTATATACTATATTTTAGGTATCAAGGGATTCATACTACATAAGGAATTCATCTCCAACCCTTCCTATTCTTTTCTAGAGTTGCTACATATTTTATGAGGCTAGCTCCTGTGAAATGTAGTCTTTGAAGCTACTTCTATATGAATTAATTCATATTCATGAATGTCGTTCTACGTACAGTTATCATAATAATACATATTTTCTATGTATTTATGTCAAACATAAACAATGTTGTTGCCTATTGTAGTGTGGAGATCTAGAGATCTATATTTTACAAATATCAAACTAACATGGTATATTTACATTGAGTTACAAACATCATAACTCCCAACAGTATTCCACGATTCTGTGATCAAAAAATCCACAGCAGAATGTAACAATATACTGTATATTTATCCAATATATACACAGAGCTGAATATGGAAAAACTAAGTCCTCAGTATGGATTATGAGAGAGAGAGAGAGAGAGAGAGAGAGAGAGAGAGAGAGAGAGAGAGAGAGAGAGAGAGAGAGAGAGAGAGAGAGAGAGAGAGAGAGAGAGAGAGAGAGAGAGAGAGAGAGAGAGAGAGAGAGAGAGAAGGAGAGAGAGAGAAGGCAAACTAATTGAAGGGAGAGGTTTCTCGATTCCATTTCTTTAGTTATCATAGCCTCAGTATTCTGTGTGAGTAGAGTTGACTGACATGGTGGATCAGTGATTTAATATACCCAGTTGGATCATTATAGTAACACATTCTATATGGCTTCTCTACATCCCCCACATATTTCATTCCACCCATACATTATTTATCCACATCAGCTAGTGTGTGTGTTTGTGTCTATATTATCCATGTCATGAGATTAGATGTGTGTGTGTGTGTGTGTGTGTGTGTTATCCTTGCCCCATATCCATCCATGTTGTGAGATGATAACAGATGATCACCACATGTTTTCCCTTAGCTACATTATAGATATCACATAGCACTATGCCAACCAGTTAACGTGTTTGTGTGTGCGTGCATGTCCATATGCTTGTGTGTGTGTATCTCAGTGTGTGTGTGTGTGTGTGTACATATGTGTGTGTGTGTGTTACTGGCGTCCCCTCTCTCTGAGTACTGGTAATAGTGATGGGACCCGTGGGGTTAATGTAGAAGTCATGTAGCAGCTTTGCCGGAGACCTCAACTACATTCATCATAGCATGCAAACCAGCACTGGTAACACACCCACTCAAAGGAGGGAGCTGGTGTGTGTGTGTGTGTGTGTGTGTGTGTGTGTGTGTGTGTGTGTGTGTGTGTGTGTGTGTGTGTGTGTGTGTGTGTGTGTGTGTGTGTGTGTGTGTGTGTGTGTGTGTGTGTGTGTGTGTGTGTGTGTGTATATACAGTATGTTTGTGTATAGCATGTACCAACTCTCATTAGAGGCATGTATATATTTGAATGTACGCTACATGACCAAAAGTATGTGGACACCTGCTTGTCGAACATCTCATTGCAAAATCATGGGCATTATCATAACAGCCTCCACTCTTCTGTTGGAACGTTGCTGCGGGGACTTGCTTCTGTCACGAGAATTTTGTTATCTCAATGGTTGAAGTCAACTACTTCTTAAATCTTTGAATAATTCCCAGAGGTTGTAAATCTCTAGTTTAAATAAATTAAACAAAGACCCCTTTCTGCAATGGTCAGCCTTTATTCATGAGAGCGTTCTGCCACAAAATGGACGTACAATCTTTTTATACACAAACGTCAGAGGAGAAATCCCACCCCGTTTTAGGTGGGCTGTATTTTTCCACTGTATCTTGTAAGCTCACACCTGGGTTTAGCTCATGTGGTTATCCTCTGCTCTCCTGACCATCAGGTCACACATAAACACACACACACACAAACACACACACACACACACACACACACACACACACATACACACACACACACACATGTTCTTATCATAGCCTACTCCTTGCTCGGGCAGGCTGCATTTTCTCTTTATTCCCATACATAGTTATCGCTGTTCTCACAATATTCTGCAAGCCTTTCACTCCCCTTCCCTGTGTGGGGACATCTGTTTTTGAAACCGGTCTCCTGTTATTGGTTCCAATGTTTTGCACTTCTGCTTGCCTAATTACAAGACACAAATACGCTGGGCAAATATCCATCTTATATAAACACATTTGATTAACTCTCTAAGCTCTAGTCTACTAATAGTCATACATTATTAGTTTAACTGAGGGTGTGACATTTTAGTCATATCTTACTCACACATTTCTTTATCAGCTTCCATTCAGCCACAAGAGCATTAGTGATATCGGGCACTGATGTTGGGCGATTAGGCCTGGCTCGCAGTCAGAGTTCCAATTCATTCCAAAGGTGTTCTATGGGGTTGAGGTCAGGGCTCTGTGCAGGCCAGTCAAGTTTTACCACACCAATCTCGACAAACCATTTCTGAATGGACCTTGGTTTGTGTATGGGGGCATTGTCATGCTGAAACAGGAAAGGGCCTTCCCCAAACTATTGCCACAAAGTTGGAAGCACAGAATCATTTAGAATGTCATTGTATGCTGTGGTGTTAAGATTTCCCTTCACTGGAACTAAGGGGCCTAGCCCGAACCATGAAAAACAGCCCCAGACCATTATTCCTCCTCCACCAAACAAAGTTGGCACTATACATTGGGGCAGGTAACATTCTCCTGGCATCCGCCAAACCCAGATTCGTCCGTCGGACTGCTAGAAACGTGATTCATCACTCCAGAGAACGCATTTCCACTGCTCCAGAGTCCAATGGCAGCGAGCTTTACACCACTCCAGCCGACGCTTGACATTGCACATGGTGATCTTAGGCTTGTGTGCGGCTGCTCGGCCATGGAAACCCATTTCATGAAGCTCACGACGAACAGTTATTGTGCTGACGTTGCTTCCAGAGGCAGTTTGGAACTCGGTAGTGAGTGTTGCAACCGAGGACAGACGCTAGGCACTTCAGCACTCGGCGGTCCCGGTCTTTGAGCTTGTGTGGCCTACCACTTCACAGCTGAGCCATTGTTGCTCCTAGACATTTCCACTTCACAATAACAGCACTTACAGTTGACCGGGGTAGCTCTAGCAGGGCAGAAATTTGACACTGACTTGTTGGAAAGGTTGCATCCTATAACGGTGCCACGTTGAAAGTCACTGAGCTCTTCAGTAAGGCCATTCTACTGACAATGTTTGTCTATGGAGATTGCATGGCGGTGTGCTCGATTTTATACACCTGTCAGCAACTGGTGTGGCTGAAATAGCCAAATCTACTAATTTCAAGGGCTTTTGGCCATGTAGTGTATGTTACTGTTTCTCTCTCTCTCTCTCTCTCTCTCTCTCTCTCTCTCTCTCTCTCTCTCTCTCTCTCGGAGCAATCAGCATCATCCTCATTCCATATGGTTTAATTAGAGTTTATGCTTTTTAAGCCTAGGGGTCTGAAACAACAAGAGAGGAAAAGAGAAGAGGGAGAGAGAGGTAAGGAGAAGGATAGAGAGAGGAAGAGGGAGAGAGAGGTAATGAGAAGGATAGAGAGAGGAAGAGGGAGAGAGAGGTAAGGAGAAGGATAGAGAGAGAGAAGTGTGTTCGTGCATGGGTGTGTGTGTTCGTGCGTGCATGTATCCTTCTCTGTCTCTCTGGCTGATGAGAGGGGAGATATCAACAGGCAGAGGGAGAGGAGAGAGGGAGAGAGGGAGAGGAGAGAGTGAGAGACGGGGAGGAGAGGGAAAGGGAGAGAGAAACTGACTGACAGGTTTTTTCTCTTGTAATATATTATTCAGGTGTGGTATTTGAGTGCTTTGCCTCAACCGTCCAATATCATAAACAGTGCTTGGTGGGATCGCCAAGTTTTTTTATAATTTTATAATTATTTGATCATTTCACCTGCATGCATTGCACTCCCTCTCTTTATCTCACCTTCCCTCCCTCTCCCCCTCTCTCCTTCTCTCTCTTTTCTATATTTCTCTCTCCGTGTTCCTATTGTCCAACATAATAGCTCCCTCCATGTTCCTATTGTCCAACATAATAGCTCTCTCCGTGTTCCTATTGTCCAACATAACAGCTCTCTCCATGTTCCTATTGTCCAACATAACAGCTCTCTCCATGTTCCTATTGTCCAACATAACAGCTCTCTCCATGTTCCTATTGTCCAACATAACAGCTCTCTCCATGTTCCTATTGTCCAACATAACAGCTCTCTCCATGTTCCTATTGTCCAACATAACAGCTCTCTCCATGTTCCTATTGTCCAACATAATAGCTCTCTCCATGGACATTTTCTCTCTTTATTATTATTTTTATTATTATTATATTTTTTCTCCCTAATTTCGTGATATACAATTGCGATCCAATTACAATCTTGTCTCATCGCTGCAACTCCTCAACAGCTAGGGAGAGGCGAAGGTCGAGTCATGAGTCCTCCGAAACAGGACCCGCCAAGTCGCGCTTCTTAACACTCGCCCGGAAGCCAGCCGCACCAATGTGTCGGAGGAAACATAGTTCAACTGACGACCGAAGTCAGCCTGCAGGTGCGCGGCCCGCCACAAGGAGTCGCTAGAGCGCAATGAACCAAGTAAACTACTACTGTGTTTGTTTCCCTCCATCCCTCCATCCCTCCAACCCTCCATCCCTCCATCCCTCCATCCCTCTATCCCTCCACCCCATTCCTCCATCCCTTTATCCCTTTATCCCTCTATCCCTCCATCCCTCCATCCCTCCATCCCTCCATCCCATTCCTCCATCCCTTTATCCCTCCATCCCTCCATCCCTCTATCCCTCCATCCCTCCATCCCATCCCTCCATCCCTTTATCCCTCTATCCCTCCATCTCTTCATCCCTCCAACCCTCGATCCCTCCAACCCTCCATCCCTCCATCCCTCCATTCCTCCATCCCTCCATCCCTCCATCCCTCTATCCCTCCATCCCTCCATCCCATTCCTCCATCCCTTTATCACTCTATCCCTCTGTCCCTCCATCCCTCCATCCCTCCATCCCATTCCTCCATCCCTTTATCCCTCTGTCCCTCCATCCCTCCATCCCTCCATCCCTCCATCCCTTTATCCCTCTATCCCGTCATCTCTTCATCCCTCCAACCCTCTATCCCTCAACCCTCCATCCCATCCCTCCATCCCTCCATCCCTCTATCCCTCTATCCCTTCATCCCTCCATCTCTTCATCCATCTGGGCCCATCTTGTTTTCACTATTTTGATTTCACCCCCTCCTCCCTCTCGTGGTTTTTCGTTCTGTTTATTTTAATCCGTTCTCACATTTCTCATCTCTCCCTTTATTACCTCCATTTTCCTTCCTATACTTTACATTTTCTCTTGAGCCCTGCGTCCACCCCCCCTGTTTCTGAATATACATATTTAATATATAATATAATTGTGTTCATTGTATAAATTGTGTATATGCAGGTCTTCCTTGCGAAAGAGTTCTTGGCCTCAATTGGACTCCTTGTGAAAAAAAAGGTTAAATAAATAAATGATAACCATCGCCCTCGACGACACAATGCCCAGCCCTTCTCGCTCTGTTTCCTCATAGCAACCATAGAAAAACCAAACAGTGGAATGTTGATGGTTAATAAATTCATTCAATGTATGTCACAAGCCGGGCTAGAACTCCGGTCTCAAATGTGTAGAGCTGGGGGTACTACCCCTTAGCCACAGAGGAGATGTTGTAGGACCCAAATGAAACACCCAAGGCAATACTCCAGGTAAGTAGATTTAATGTTCCAAAACAGGAGGCAAAACAAAACAACTCCCCGAGGGGAGAAAAACAAACTAAAGATAACTTCGAATAACTTACTAGGACTGATACGGTGGGACAAAGCAGGAGACACATAGACAGGACGCAATAACCAAGTGAGAAACAAGGGGAAAACACACAGCTAAAATACTCAAGGGGAAACAAGGCACAGGTGACATAGATAAGCTAATTAGGACACATGAGGAAAAACTAAGGCAAAGGGGAACACAGCTGACCTCTAGAGGCCAGGAGACAAACAGGGGAAGCAGGAAGCTGACAGGACCCCCTCCTCTAGGAACGACTCCTGACGTTCCTTCCAGAACACCCTGGCCCCAGGGTGCGAAAATCTCGGATCAACCCTGGGTCCAGGATGTCCCTGGCCGGAACCCAGGAGCGCTCCTCTGGCCCGTAGCCCTCCCAGTCCACCAGATACTGCAGAGAGTTCTGGACCCTCCGGGAGTCCAGTATCCGGCGGACTGTGTAGGCTGGCTGGCCGTCTATGATCCTGGGAGGTGGCGGGGGTCTGTGGGGGGGGCAAAAGGAGAAGACAAGACAGGTTTAAGGAGTGAAACATGGAAAGTGGGGTTAACTCTAAGGGAGCGAGGCAGAACTAAACGATACGACACAGGGTTAACCTTTCTAGAAATGCGGAAAGGGCCGATGTATCTCTGGGAAAGCTTCTTGGATTCGACCCGGAGGGGCAAGTTCTTAGTGGCCAACCAAACTCTCTGACCAGCTCGGAAACTAGGGGCCGTCCGGCGGTGGCGATTAGCCTGACTTTGGTATCTCTGGGAGGTCCGAAGGAGGGTACACCTGGCCTTCTTCCAGGTCCGCCTACAGCGTTGGACAAAGCGCTGGGCCGAGGGAACACCAACTAGCGCCTCTTCCTCTGGAAACAAAGGAGGGTTGTAACCGAACTGGCATTCGAAGGGGGACAATCCGGTGGCTGAGGACTGGAGGGTGTTGTGGGCTTATTCAGCCCAAATGATATAGGTGGCCCAAGACGTGGGATTACTGGCCGCCATACACCGCAGGGTGGTCTCCAGATCCTGATTAATCCGTTCCGTTTGGCCATTAGACTCTGGATGGAATCCTGACGATAGGCTGGCTGTGGCCCCAATAAGCCTGCAGAAGGCCCCCAAAACCGGGACGAGAATTGGGGACCTCGGTCAGAGACCACGTCCAGGGGAATGCCAAATATCCGGAAGACATGGTTCATGAGGAGCTCCGCAGTCTCCTTAGCCGAGGGCAGCTTGGGCAGGGGAATAAACCGGGCAGCCTTAGAGAAACGGTCTACCACCACAAGGATGACGGTGTTGCCCTGGGATAGAGGAAGTCCCGTAACAAAGTCCAGAGAAAGGTGTGACCATGGCCTTCGAGGAACAGGTAAGGGATGGAGCAGTCCCTGGGGTCGCTGGCGTGTCGACTTTCCCTGGTTGCACACAGGGCAGGCCTCAACATAGACCTGCACGTCCTTCTTGATGGACGGCCACCAAAACCGCCGTCGGAGGAACTCCAGTGTGCGAGCACTGCCAGGATGGCATGTCAAGGGCGACTCATGACCCCACTGCAAGACGCGGGCCCGAACCGAGAGAGGAACGTACAGGCGACCGGCAGGACCACCGCCTGGATCGGGCTCATGGGCAAGAGCTTCTCGTACCCCTCTTTCTAGTTCCCACTGAAGAGGTGCGACGATCCTAGACCTCGGAATAATCGATGCCAAGGGCTTCTCTTGTACCTCGGGAGAATAGACTCGAGACAGAGCATCCGGCTTGACGTTCTTGGTGCCAGGTCGGTAAGTCAGGATGAACTGGAATCGATTAAAGAAAAGGGACCATCGTGCTTGCCGAGGGTTCATCCGCTTAGCCTGTTGGAGATATTCCAGGTTCTTGTGGTCTGTGAGAACCTGGAAAGGGTGCTGAGCCCCCTCAAGCCAATGGCGCCACTCTTCCAAGGCCAGTTTAACCGCAAGCAACTCTAGATCCCCCACGTGGTAGTTGCGCTCGGCCTCAGACAGGCGGCGAGACATGAAGGCACAAGGGTGTAATCTCCCATCCGCACCCCTCTGTGACAGGACGGCTCCCACCCCCACCTCTGAGGCGTCCACCTCCACCACGAAAGGTCTCTCTGGGTCAGGGGTCACCAGAATCGGAGCAGAAGTGAAGCGGCGCTTGAGGTCCTCGAAGGCCCCTGCTGCTTCCGGACCCCAGTGAATCTTGGTCCCTCCTCCCTTGGTAAGCGTCGTCAAGGGGGCTACCACCGAGCTGAAATTCTTGATGAACTTCCGATAGAAGTTAGAAAAGCCAATGAACCGTTGAACCTCCTTGACCGTGGCAGGTGTGGGCCAATCGTGGACCGCCTTGACCTTCTTGGGATCCATCTCTAGGTGCCCGGGAGTGACAATAAACCCGAGAAACTGAGTCTGAGAAACATGAAATTCACACTTCTCAGGCTTAACGTAGAGGTGATTGTCAAGGAGCCTCTGGAGAACCCGGCTAACATGCCCCTCATGCTCCTTCAGTGACCTCGAGAAGATGAGGATATCGTCCAGGTACACGAAGACGAACAGATTAAGCATATCCCGGAGAACATCATTAATCAGGGCTTGGAATACTGCGGGGGCATTGGTGAGCCCGAACGGCATCACCCGATATTCATAGTGTCCCGTGGGCGTGTTGAACGCCGTCTTCCATTCGTCTCCTGGCCGGATCCGCACGAGATGGTAAGCATTGCGGAGATCCAGCTTAGTAAAAATGGAAGCCCCTTGAAGCAGCTCAAAAGCAGTGGCCATGAGAGGAAGAGGGTAACGATTCCGAACCGTGATCTTGTTGAGTCCCCGGTAATCAATACAAGGCCTCAGACCCCCGTCTTTCTTTTCAACAAAAAAGAAGCCCGCCCCAGCCGGGGAAGTAGAGGCATAAATGAGGCCGGCTGCCAAGGACTCCTTAATGTAGGTGTCCATAGCTGCGTGCTCGGGGGAGGACAAGGAAAAGATCCGACCTCTAGGAGGGCAGCACCCAGGGAGTAGATCAATGGCACAGTCATAAGTGCGATGAGGCGGTAAGGCAGTAGCCCGGGCCTTGCTGAACACTGCTTTGAACCGATGGTAAACACTGGGGACTCGGGAGACGTCAACAGACTCTTGAAACTGGGTACTAGGGGCTGAGGAACTCTGAAGCATGCAGGTGAGTTGGCAAGTGGGACCCCAGCTAAGAATGGTGCCAGTAGGCCAGTCGATCTGGGGATTATGTCTGCATAGCCAAGGGTGACCCAGGATAATAGGATACTCGGGAGAGTCAATGAGATAGAAGGTCTCCTCCTGCTGGTGTTGAGAGATGGTAAGTCGCAGGGACTGAGTCGCCTCAGTAACTTTTCCTGGTTCCAGAGGTCTGCCATCTAAGGCTGTAACTGCCTGGGGTTGAGGAAGTAGTTGGGTAGGGATCTTAAGTTCCTTAGCCAAGGTTACATCCATAAAATCACCTGCGGCACCGGAATCGATCATAGCCTGGACCCGATGCTGGTGGCCCTCCCAGGACAGAGTGGCTGGAATAGCTAGGACCGCGTTAGTAGGAGGAGCTCTAATCTTCCCCATCACAACCCTCCTGTAGCTGGGCGGGGACAGGCGTTTCCCGAAAGCTCGGGGCAAGTGGAGCGGAAGTGGCCGGCAACCCCGCAGTAGAGGCACCGACGCTCCCTCATGCGACGTTCCCTTTCGTTGGAAGAAAGCCTGGAACGGCCTAACTGCATGCTCTCCGGGGAATCCTGGGGCAGTTCAGGAGCCGGGGCAGCTCTGAATGACGGAGTCCAAACAGGAGAAACAGAGCTGCTCAGAGGAACTTGGGACTGAGACACCTGACGGCGAGCCGTTCTCCGCTCTCTTAGACGATTGTCCAGGCGGATGGCCAAGGCTATGAGGGACTCGAGATCTTCAGCTGGTTCACGGGTGGCTAACTCATCTTGAAGGGGCTCAGATAACCCTCCCTGAAAGCAGACCCTCAGCGCTTCATCATTCCATCCGCTCCTTGCTGCTATGGTTCGGAACTCAATGGCAAAATCTGCCGTGCTTCGGGAGCCCTGACGGAGAGACAGTAGGCGCTTGGAAGCCTCCCGCCCACTGACAGGATGATCGAACACCCGCTTGAACTCTTCTACAAATGCAGCGTGGGAGTCACAACAGGCCTCCTGGGACTGCCACACCGCAGAGGCCCAGGCGAGCGCCTTGTCTGAAAGAAGGGTAATGAGGTAGGCAATCTTGGAACGGTCTGTGGGAAAACTTGAGGGTTGGAGCTCGAAGGTGAGGGAGCATTGGGTGAGGAAACCCTGACAAGAGCTTGGATCCCCAGAAAAGGGCTTGGGAGGTGGTAGTCGGGGCTCCGCCAACCGAGAAGGCCTGTCGTCACTGGGAGGTGACCGGGGGAAGGGGGAGAACCAAGGAGGCGTTCAAAGAGCTGGTGAAGGGAACTCATCATTTCGGCCAGGAGTTGAGAATGTCTAGCCATCAGCTCCTCTTGTCGGCTGAGAACGGCTTCATGGCGCTGGAAAGAAGCCTCATGTCGAATGATCACCGCCAACAGGTCCTGGGAACTGAGTGTTTCTGGGTCCATGATTGACTTGGTTATTCTGTCACAAGCCGGGCTAGAACTCCGGTCTCAAATGTGTAAAGCTGGGGGTACTACCCCTTAGCCACAGAGGAGATGTTGTAGGACCCAAATGAAACACCCAAGGCAATACTCCAGGTAAGTAGATTTAATGTTCCAAAACAGGAGGCAAAACAAAACAACTCCCCGAGGGGAGAAAAACAAACTAAAGATAACTTCGAATAACTTACTAGGACTGATACGGTGGGACAAAGCAGGAGACACATAGACAGGACGCAATAACCAAGTGAGAAACAAGGGGAAAACACACAGCTAAAATACTCAAGGGGAAACAAGGCACAGGTGACATAGATAAGCTAATTAGGACACATGAGGAAAAACTAAGGCAAAGGGGAACACAGCTGACCTCTAGAGGCCAGGAGACAAACAGGGGAAGCAGGAAGCTGACAATGTAGGCGAGGCAGCACACTGCTACCGAGGCAATGTTGAAATCAGGACTATACAAACTGGGTTTGTCAGAAGCAGAAAAAAAAACAGGACGTTGAAGTGAGCACAGTAACCCTACATGTGACCTAGCCTAATACATACGCTTACTCTGATGGGAAATGGTAGTTGACAGTTTATGAACATATTTTGAAGCTATACATTGGTTGATGTTCCTGTTATAAACAATGGAGTAATGCAACCTTATATTTTGGGTTATGATGGGGTAAGATAGTTGCGCTATGCTCTTAAGACATTTATAAGTTATATTATTTAAATCTGCGTTTTAATTGAAGTCATTACTAACTCCTCCTCTTCTCAACCAAACTCCCTCTGTTCTAAAAATAGCTTTTACCCTATTTCTTCAACGTTCCCCTCTTTCCTCAGCTCAAGGTACTCTAGTCCCTCTGGTCTCCTCCTGCTGCCATCACAGCTCTAGAGGCAGAAACGTCACACTGGGAAGAGTGTTAGAGGAGCTGTCTGTAGGTCTGGAATGAAATGGCCCTGTCCATGGTGCTGAAATATATAGGAGCTGTTCCTAGTTCTGGACTGAAATGGCCCTGTCGATGGTGCTGAAATCTAGAGGAACTGTCCATGATGCTGAAACGGTTTCATACACATTGGTAAATATTGTGTCAGATCTCTCCCTGCTGCTGTCTGTAGTGATTCTGTAACTATGCTGATGATGTAACAGTGTATCAGAGAACCGCTGGAGGAAGCAGATGCATAAACATCCTTAATAAACAACAACTATGCTCTCATTTGTAAGAGAGGAGAGGAGCTAGAGATATCATAATTCATACCTCATGCTGTCTTCTGCACCTCTTCTCTCTCTCTCTCTTCAATTGCTCTACCTGTCTCTCGCTCTCGCTCTCGCTCTCTCTCTCTCTCTCTCTCTCTCTCTCTCAATCTGTCTGTCAGTCTGTCTGTCTGTCTGTCTCCTCCCCTGAATCGCTTACTCTCTCTTTCCTTCCACCTGTCTGTTTGTCCTCTGTCTGTCTCCTCCCCTGAATCTCTCAATTTCTCCTCCTGCCCCCCACTCGTCTCCTATCAACATCTTCCCTCTCATAGTTCTCCCTATTACCCGTCTCTCCCTCCCCTTCTCACACACGTATGTATTATACAGCCTCCTCCCTTCTTTCTGTAGCAGTTCCTCTCTCCCCTATTCTCTCACCTCTCTATCTACTGTATACAGCCACTCCCCTAGCATTGTACCTAACGACATCTCTCTCTCCTTCCCTTGCTCCATCTCTCCCTGTCTTCCTTCCTCTTTCCTTCACACTCTTCTCTCCCCTATCTTGTCACTTCTTCCATCGCCCCAGAGCTTCGCCCCTATCATTGTACCTGACAACTCCTCTCTCTCCTCTCTATCCTCTCTCTCTCCTCTCTCTCTCCCCTCTCTCTCCCCTCTCTCTCCTCTCTCTCTCCTCTCTCTCTCCTCTCTATCTCCTCTCTCCACTCTCTCTCCCCACTCTCTCTCCCCTCTCTCCCCTCTCTCTCCTCTCTCTCCCCTCTCTCTCCCCTCTCTCCTCTCTCTCTCCCCTCTCTCTCCTCTCTCTCCATTCTCTCTCCCCTCTCTCCTCTCTATCTCCCCTCTCTCTCCTCTCTCTCTCACCCTCTCTCCTCTCTCTCTCCCCTCTCTCTCCTCTTTCTTCTCTCTCTCTCCTATCTCTCTCCCCTCTCTCTCCTCTCACCAGGAGGACAAGAACAGACAGAAGTCTGCTTCCTTCACAAAACGATACATTACAATTGTAGGCATGGCTGAGTTTACCCTTTGCCCTCAGAACAGCCTCAATTCGTCGGGGCATGGACTCTACAAGGTGTTGAATGCGTTCCACAGGGATGCTGGCCCATGTTGACTCCAATGTTTCCCACAGTTGTCAAGTTGGCTGGATGTCCTTTGGTTGGTGGACCACTCTTGATACACACGGGAAACTGTTGTGCGTGAAAAACCCAGCAGTGTTGCAGTTCTTGACACAAACCTGTGCACCTGGCACCTACTACCATACCCCGTTCAAAGGCAATTCAATATTTTGTCTTGCCCATTCACCCTCTGAATGACACACATACACAATCCATGTCTCAATTGTCTCAAGGCTTAAACATCCTTCTTTAACCTGTCTCCTCCCTTTCATCTACACTGATGGAAGTGGATTTAACATGTGACATCAATAAGGGATCATAGCTTTCACCTGGATTCACCTGGTCAGTCTATGTCATGGAAAGAGCAGGTGTCCACTCGGTGTATATGGCATTACAACAACAACAACAACAACAACAACAACAACAACAACAACAACAACAACAGCAGTAGCAGCAGTAGTAGCATGTAAAATGGAGATACAGGTGTCAGAAAGTGTATTGGGCTTTGTTCCCTTTGGGCCCTGGTCAAAAGTAATGCACTATAAAATGAATAGGGTGCCATTTGGAAGGCAGCCTTGCTCTCCATGTCTGACAGTGTAGCGCTAATACATATTAGGAATGAATAAGGAGATATGGTAAGATATGGAATATGGTTGAGAGAGAGAGAGAGAGACTGAGAGAGAGAGAACCCAGGTTTAGTTACCAGCAATTAATGTAAGGGACATTTTTGTAATTACATTACATCATCATCATGTTCTGGAAGTAATATTAATTGGCACAAGAGCTCTGTGTACTTGTTTTGATAATGAGGTTACACAAGCGGTGACTATGCGTTAGCATACAGTATTTGCCATGATGACATCATTGCAGACATGATTTACTCATAACCCAATTAAAATATATAATAGAATATAAAGTCTCAATATACTGTAGGCCATCGTTTTGATGACAATATTGTGGAAGCAGAGATTGAATTAGCATATTATCTTTGATATTACATCATTGTAGAGGATCTCCCTCTCGCTCACACTCACTGCAGGATTCAGTCATTACCCATAATCCTCTAGCACTAGAGAGAATATGGAAATACACTGAGCCGCTCAGTTTGGACACACATGCACACACACACACACACACACACACACACACTAGCCGTCAGCTCTGAGGCACTGTCTGACAGTACATAATTTACCAGGATCAGCTGGGGCTGCAGTTTCCTAAAGTAGCCGAGGGAGCTTTAGAGTATTATGCACAAGTAGTGTTCTTTATATTCCAGACTTAGAGCTTAGAATATACACAATATATAAGCATCCCTTTTTTATAAAACTCCTTTAGACTTAGTCCAACTAAGCTCCTATTTCTTTAATAGGACTGGGAAGTGAGTCGTGCGCTTGAGGTACACACATGCGCGCACACACACACACACACACAAACTAATTAGCGTGGAGATATCCCTTTTGTCGGTAGCAGTGGGCTGTAGCTAATAGGGAGTTTTGTTGTGTGTTATTTTGTCCAACTACAGCTTGTTAGGTGTTAGGACAAAATCTGAGCGCTTCGCATCGCACCAACACCAACTAACTGGCTCCTACACTTCCAAATCAAATCAAATCAAATCCAATTTTATTTGCCACATGCGCCAAATACAAGCCCTTAACCAACAATGCAGTTTTTTAAGAAAAGAAAAAGTGTTAAGTAAAAAATAGATAAGTAAAAAATAACAGTAGGGAGGCTATATACAGGGGGTAGCGGTACAGAGTCAGAGTCTCCTGAGGGGGAATAGGCTTTGTCGTGCCCTCTTCACGACTGTCTTGGTGTGTTTGGACCATGATAGTTTGTTGGTGATGTGGACACCAAGGAACTTGAAGCTCTCAACCTGTTCCACTACAGCCCCGTCGATGAGAATGGGGGCGTGCTCAGTCCAATTTTTTTCCCTGTAGTCCACAATCATCTCCTTTGTCTTGATCACATTGAGGGAGAGGTTGTTATCCTGGCACCACACGGCCAGGTCTCTGTGCTCCTCCCTATAGGCTGTCTCATCGTTGTCGGTGATCAGGCCTACCACTGTTGTGTCGTCGGCAAACTTAATGATGGTGTTGGAGTCGTGCCTGGCCATGCAGTCATGGGTGAACAGGGAGTACAGGAGGGGACTGAGCATGCACCACTGAGGGGCCCCCGTGTTGAGGATCAGCGTGGAAGATGTGTTGTTACCTACCCTTACCACCTGGGGGCGGCCCGTCAGGAAGTCCAGGATCCAGTTGTAGAGGGAGGTGTTTAGTCCCAGGGTCCTTAGCTTAGTGATGAGCTTTGAGGGCACTATGGTGTTGAACGCTGAGCTGTAGTCAATTAATAGCATTCTCACGTAGGTGTTCCTCTTGTCCAGGTGGGAAAGGGCAGTGTGGAGTGCAATAGAGATTGCATCATCTGTGGATCTGTTGGGGCAGAACGCAAATTGGAGTGGGTCTAGGGTTTCTGGGATAATGGTGTTGATGTGAGCCATGACCAGCCTTTCAAAGCACTTCATGGCTACAGACGTGAGTGCTACGGGTCGGTAGTCATTTAGGCAGGTTATCTTAGTGTTCTTGGGCACAGGGACTACGGTGGTCTGCTTGAAACATGTTGGTATTACAGACTCAGTCAGGGACATGTTGAAAATGTCAGTGAAGAGACTTGCCAGTTGGTCAGCGCATGCTCGGAGTACACGTCCTGGTAATCCGTCTGGCCCTGCGGCCTTGTGAATGTTGACCTGCTTAAAAGTCTTACTCACATCGGCTACGGAGAGCATGATCACATAGTCATCCACAGGGACCGTACGTACATACCCCAACCAGAAGCCATGGATTACAGGCAACATCCGCACTGAGCTAAAGGGTAGAGCTGCCGCTTTCAAGGAGCGGTACTCTAACCCAGACGCTTATAAGAAATCCCGCTATGCCCTCTGACGAACCATCAAACAGGCAAAGAGTCAATACAGGACTGAATCGTACAACACCGGCTCCAATGCTCGTCGGATGTGGCAGGGCTTGAAAACTATTACAGACTACAAAGGGAAGCACAGCCGTGAGCTGCCCAGTGACACAAGCCTACCAGACGAGCTAAATCACTTCTATGCTCACTTCGAGGCAAGCAACACTGAAGCATGCATGAGAGCATCATCAACCGAGTCACTGGTGCTTCCTGCTTTAGTTTTTGCTTATAAGCAGGAATCAGGAGGATAGAGTTATGGTCAGATTTGCCAAATGGAGGGCGAGGGAGAGCTTTGTACACGTCTCTGTGTGTGGAGTAAAGGTGGTCTAGAGTTTATTTTCCTCTGGTTGCACATTTAACATGCTGGTAGAAATTACGTAGAACAGATTTCAGTTTCCCTGCATTTGTCAAGGCGTGCTGAAGGTGGGTGTGGTGTAGGAATCATGCGCAGGACGCAGAGGCTCAGTCCAAAGGCTTTAGTGCAATATATATATTATATATATAACAGAAGCACAATAAGCCCGAAGGCAAAATACACGACGCACACAGGCGACCAAACAAATGACGCACAAACATGTGCAAACAACCCTCTCCGAAACACTGGAGGGAAAATGTAGCTCCAAACACGAAACAGAAGCGCAATCACACACAACAATAAGCACACACAACGAGAACTAAATAGGACACTAACGAGGACTAACAAGACACAGGTGTACAACATCCAGACAAAACCAAACGAACATGAAACATAGATCGGTGGCAGCTAGTACTCCGGGGACGACGACCGCCGAAGCCTGCCCGAACCAGGAGGAGGAGCAGTCTCGGCCGAAACCGTGACAGTACCCCCCCTTGACGCGCGGCTCCAGCCGTGCGCCGACCCCGGCCTCGGGGACGACCAGGAGGACGCGGAGCAGGGCGCGCGGGATGGTCCCGGTGGAACTCCGACAGGAGAGATGGGTCTAGGATGTCCCTCCGCGGCACCCAGCACCGCTCCTCCGGACCGTACCCCTCCCACTCCACGAGATACTGGAGACCCCCCATCCGGCGTCTAGAGTCCAAGATGGACCGAACGGTGTACGCCGGAGCCCCCTCGATGTCCAGTGGGGGCGGAGGAGTCTCCCCTATCTCATTGTCCTGGAGTGGACCAGCTACCACCGGCCTGAGAAGAGACACATGGAACGAGGGGTTAATATTCTTATACTCAACAGGTAGATGTAATCTATAACACACCTCGTTCAATCTTCTCAGGACTTTAAAGGGCCCCACAAACCACCGACCCAGCTTCCGGCAGGGCAGGTGGAGGGGTAGGTTTCTGGTAGAGAGCCAGACTCGATCTCCGGGTGCGTACACCGGCCCTTCACTGCGGTGGAGATCGGCGCTCGCCTTGTGACGAAGGACGGCCCGCTGCAGGTGGACGTGGGCAGCGTTCCACGTCTCTTCCGAGCGCCTCATTCAATCATCCACCGCAGGGGCCTCGATCTGGCTCTGCTGCCAAGGTGCCAGAACCGGCTGGTAACCTAACACACATTGGAAGGGGGTTAGGTTAGTAGAGGAGTGGCGGAGAGAGTTCTGGGCCATCTCGGCCCAGGGAATGTACCGTGCCCACTCCTCCGGCCGGTCCTGGCAATACGACCTCAGGAACCTACCCACATCCTGGTTGACACGTTCTACCTGCCCGTTACTCTCCGGGTGGTACCCTGAGGTAAGGCTAACCGAGACCCCCAAACGCTCCATGAACGCTCTCCAAACACGAGAGGTAAACTGGGGACCTCGATCAGACACTATATCCTCGGGTACCCCGTAATGCCGGAAGACATGGGTAAATAGGGCCTCAGCGGTCTGTAGGGCAGTAGGAAGACCCGACATAGGGAGAAGACGACAGGCCTTAGAGAACCGGTCCACAACGACCAGGATGGTGGTATTCCCCTGAGAGAGGGGAAGGTCTGTCACAAAATCCACCGAGAGGTGGGACCATGGTCGTTGTGGAACGGGCAGGGGTTGTAACTTACCCCTGGGCAGATGTCGGGGCGCCTTACACTGGGCACACACCGAGCAGGAGGAGACATAAACCCTCACATCCCTAGCCAAAGTGGGCCACCAGTATTTAGTGCTAAGGCAATGCACCGTCCGGCCGATACCCGGATGTCCAGAGGAGGGTGACGTGTGAGCCCAGTAAATGAGTCGATCCCGAATCTCGCGCGGAACGTACCTCCGACCCTCAGGACACTGTGGAGGGCTGGGGTCGGTACGCAACGCTCGCTCGATTTCGGCATCGACCTCCCACACCACCGGTGCCACTAGGCAAGACTCCGGTAGTATGGGAGTGGGCTCAACGGACCTCTCCTCCGTGTCATACCGCCGGGACAGCGCATCTGCCTTACCATTCTGAGACCCAGGGATGTACGTGATTTTAAATACGAACCTGGTGAGAAACATACTCCATCGAGCCTGGCGAGGGTTCAGTCTCCTCGCTGCCCGGATGTACTCCAGGTTCCGATGGTCAGTCAAAATGAGGAAAGGGTGTTGAGCCCCCTCAAGCCAATGCCTCCACACCTTAAGGGCTTGAACTACAGCTAACAGCTCCCTGTCCCCAACGTCATAGTTACGCTCCGCCGGGCTGAGCTTCTTAGAGTAAAAGGCACAGGGGCGGAGTTTAGGTGGCGTGCCGGACCGTTGAGAGAGAACGGCCCCTATACCAGCCTCAGACGCGTCTACCTCGACCTCAAAGGGTAATGCGGGATCCGGATGCGCTAGCACCGGAGCCGACGTAAACAGGTCCTTCAGTCTCCTAAAGGCCCTGTCCGCATCGGCCGACCACTGCAGGCGCACGGACCCCCCTTCAGAAGGGACGTGATGGGAGCTGCCACCTGTCCAAAACCCCGGATAAACCTCTGGTAGTAATTCGCAAAGCCCAAAAACTGCTGCACCTCTTTTACAGTAGTTGGGGTTTGCCAATTACGCACAGCGGACACACGATCCACCTCCATTCTCACCCCTGACGCGGACAACCGATAACCCAAAAAGGAGACCGATTCTTGGAAAAACAGACATTTCTCTGCCTTGACATATAGGTCGTGCTCCAACAGCCTCCTCAATACACGACGCACCAGGGTTATATGCTCGGCTCGGGTAGACGAGTACACCAGAATGTCATCAATGTACACGACCACCCCTTGTCCCTGCATATCCCGGAAAATGTTATCTACGAAGGATTGGAAGACTGATGGAGCATTCATCAACCCATATGGCATGACGAGATATTCAAAATGACCTGACGTGGTACTAAACGCTGTCTTCCATTCGTCACCCTCCCTAATGCGTACCAAGTTATACGCGCTCCTGAGATCCAGTTTTGTGAAAAACCGCGCTCCATGCAATGACTCCGTCATGGTCGCAATCAGAGGGAGTGGATAACTGTATTTCACAGTAATCTGATTGAGACCACGGTAATCAATGCACGGGCGCAACCCTCCATCTTTCTTTTTCACAAAAAAGAAGCTCGAGGAGGCGGGAGAAGTGGAGGGCCGAATGTATCCTTGTCTCAAAGATTCGGCTATATAAGTCTCCATAGCTTTTCTCTCCTCTTGAGACAAAGGATACACATGGCTCCGTGGGAGCGCTGCTCCTGCCTGGAGATCAATCGCACAATCCCCCTGTCTATGAGGAGGCAACTGCGTCGCCCTAGTTTTGCTAAACACGAGTGCTAAATCCCCATATTCAGGCGGAATGTGCAGTGCGGGCACTTGGTTTGGACTTTCCACCGAAGTCGCCCCCACGGAAACACCCAGACATCGCCCCTCGCACTGAGCAGACCACCCATCGAGAGCCCTCTAATGGCCACAAAATAGCAGGGTTATGGGTGCTTAACCAGGGAATCCCCAGCACCACTGGGTACGCAGGAGAGTCGATCAGATACAACTGTATAGTCTCCTCATGACCCCCCTGCGCACACATCCGAAGTGGTGCTGTGATCTCCCTGATCAACCCCGACCCCAACGGGCGGCTGTCTAAGGCATGAACGGGAAAAGGTTTGTCAACAGGTAGGAGAGGGATCCCTAACTCAAAACAAAACTTACGATCAACAAAATTCCCAGCTGCGCCTGAATCTACTAGCGCCTTATGCTGGGAATGAGGTGCAACCTGTGGAAAACAAACAGGTATACAAAAGTGTGCAACAGAAAGCTCTGGGTAAGTGGGACGTCTACTCACCTGGGAGGCCCCCCCAGTGCGTGGCCTGTTGTCGTTACTCCCGGAGAACCCTCCCCAGCACCTGGCCGTAGTGTGCCCTCCACGACCGCACTTGGTGCAGGAGACAGGCCCCCTCGGGCTCTTCCTACTCCGTTCTCTAGCGCCGGCACCCCCGAGCTCCATAGGGCTCGGCTCGGAGGTGCCGGAGGGCGGAATGGACGGACTCCCCTCGGGACGTCCACGGGTGGCCAGCAGGGTGTCCAGACGGATGGACATATCGACCAACTGGTCGAAGGTAAGATGGGTATCCCTGCAGGCCAACTCACGTTGAACGTCCTCTCGTAGGCTACATCGAAAATGGTCGATGAGAGCCCGTTCATTCCACCCTGCATCCGCCGCTAGAGTCCGGTACTCTAGAGCGAACACCTGAGCGCTCCTCCTCCCCTGTCTCAAATGGACTAGACGCTCCCCCGCCGCTTTGCCCTCAGGTGGATGGTCGAACACGGCCTTGAAGCGGCGGGAGAACTCGGCGTAGGTGATGGTGTTGGCGTCCATCTTCCTCCACTCGGCGTTAGCCCACTCCAACGCCTTGCCCGTGAGGCAGGAGATGAGGGCGGAAACGCTCTCGTATCCCGAGGGCACCGGGTGTACAGTGGCCAGGTAGAGCTCCACCTGCAGGAGGAACCCCTGACACCCGGCAGCTGTTCCGTCATACGCCCTCGGGAGCGAGAGCCGAATCCCCCTGGGTTCCGAACCTGGGACTGGTGGACCGACCGATGGGATGGACAGGGTAGGTGGAGGTGTGGGTACCCTGCTGGCCTCCCATCGGTGCATGATGTTGATTACCTCCTGTAGAGCGGTCTCCAGTTGTCGGATCTGGTCCTCTTAACCACGGAGATGCTCCTCGAGCGACACAGGCGTCACTGCCGATCCTGCTGATTCCATTATGGTGTGTGATTCTGTCAAGGCGTGCTGAAGGTGGGTGTGGTGTAGGAATCATGCGCAGGACGCAGAGGCTCAGTCCAAAGGCTTTAGTGCAATATATATATTATATATATAACAGAAGCACAATAAGCCCGAAGGCAAAATACACGACGCACACAGGCGACCAAACAAATGACGCACAAACATGTGCAAACAACCCTCTCCGAAACACTGGAGGGAAAATGTAGCTCCAAACACGAAACAGAAGTGCAATCACACACAACGATAAGCACACACAACGAGAACTAAATAGGACACTAACGAGGACTAACAAGACACAGGTGTACAACATCCAGACAAAACCAAGCGAACATGAAACATAGATCGGTGGCAGCTAGTACTCCGGGGACGACGACCGCCGAAGCCTGCCCGAACCAGGAGGAGGAGCAGTCTCGGCCGAAACCGTGACAGCATTAAAGTTCCTGTGTTCTCCTTCCTTTCTTTCTTTCTTTCTTTCTTTCTTTCTTTCTTTCTTTCTTTCTTTCTTTCTTTCTTTCTTTCTTTCTTTCTTTCTTTCTTTCTTTCTTTCTTTCTTCCTTTCTTTCTGTGTTTTCTTTCTTTATCTCTCTCTGCTCTCTGTTTTCTCCCTCCCTCCCTCCCTCCCTCCCTCCCTCCCTCCCTCCCTCCCTCCCTCCCTCCCTCCCTCCCTCCCTCCCTCCCTCCCTCTTTGTCTGCTTTGATCATCGTAGTGAAATAAATCGGGGTGATCTGTGCTGAAACAATGTTTGATAGCCCAGAAACGATTGATTGGCAAGCTGTAAGGTGCTTTGGATCAGAGGACTCATGTTCACAGCCACTTAACGTATCTCTCTCTCTCGCTCTCTCTCTTTATCTCTCTCTCTTTAGCTCTATCTATCTCGCTCTCTCTCTTGGTCTCTCTCTATCTCTCTCGCTCTCTCCCTCTCTCTCTCGCTCTCTCTTTATCTCTCTCTCTATCTCTCTCTACTCTCTGTTCTCTCTTTTTCTCTCTCTGCTATCTGTTTCCTCCCTCCCTCCCTCCCTCCCTCCCTCCCTCTGCTTTGATAATCGTAGTGAAATAAATTGGGGTGATCTGTGCTGAAACAATGTTTAATAGCCCAGAAACGCCTGGGCTGGTGCCTCATGTAAACATCCCAACTGCGCCCGCATGACTTCATTCGAAAACGTGTGTGTTGGAGACAAAGACGAAGAATGGTTTAACACATGAACAATACCGCGATATCATCCCCTCTTGTTGTCTCTCTCTCCACTCTAACACATCCATTTGGTAACACATCCATTTGGACACAAAACAGTTACACAGAATGAGAAGTTCAAAGAGAATCAACAACCTCCATCCCTCCAACTCTCTAACTCTCCAACTCTCCAACCCTCCATCCCTCCAACCCTCCATCCCTCCAACCCTCCAACCCTCCAACCCTCTATTCCTCCAACGCTCCAATGCTCCAACCCTCCAACTCTCTAACCCTCCACCTATCCAACCCTCCAACTCTCCATCCCTCCATCCCTCCAACCCTCCAATCCTCCAACTCTCCAACCCTCCAAACCTTCAACTCTCCAACCCTCAAACTCTCCAATCTGAGATGTCATTAGGTGCCCAGTCAATCAGGAGCCTTTTAAATCCCTCTGCACCTGTGTTCTCTGTTTTAGTTGGCTAGTGTTGTCCTCTATGTCCTGGGCAGAGACACACACACACACACACACATCTCCCTCTATGCTCTGGGCAGTGGCAAAGCTTTGCACCTGTGTGCTGTGTTTGTGCTTTACCCCAAAGTGTTCCATGATGCGCCATTGGCTGCTGGGGCATTAGCTGATCTGTGTGTGTGTGTGTGTATGTGTCTTTGTCTGTGTGTGTGTGTGTGTGTGTGTGTGTGTGTGTCTGTGTATGTGTCTGTGTGTGTGTGTGTGCGTTAGCTGATCTGTATCACGAGGATCGCCCCTCACCATCTGCTGTTTGTTCTGGGAGTTGTCCCTATGAGCTGTTCTGGGGTCAGTCTGCTTTGATGTGAACTAATGGGTAGGGGTGTAGTTACTGTTGGCTAAACTGATCCTAGATCTGTGGTAAGGTGACTACCTCTGCCTGGAGCTTGTTGTAAGGTTGACTGCATTGGGCCATTGGCCAACAATGACTTAACCCTGGGTGAGTCAGAGTGGTGTGTGTGTGTGTGTGTGTGTGTGTGTGTGTGTGTGTGTGTGTGTGTGTGTGTGTGTGTGTGTATGTGTCCTCTACTGATTGGCAAGCTGTAAGGTGTTTTGGATATCAGAGGACTCATGTTCACAGCCACTTAACGTATCTCTCTCTCGCTATCTCTCTCGCTACTCTCTCTCTCTCTCTCTCTCTCTCTCTCTCTCTCTCTCTCTCTCTCTCTCTCTCTCTCTCTCTCTCTCTCTCTCTCTCTCTCTTTATTGCTCTCTCTTTATCTCTCTTTCTCTCACTTTATCTCTCTTTATCACTCTCTCTCTCTCCCTCTCTCTTTTCTCTCTTTCTCTCCCTCTTTATCACACAGGCAGACAGAAAGACAGACAGACACACAGACAGACAGACACACACAGAGACAGACAGACATACACACCTGTGCTCTCACATGTACATTAAAGACACCATATGAGCCACAAACAAAGCCTTCTACTGATCTATGGCCCATCTCTCAGAAGGGAAATCACCTGTTACGTCCTTTAGTTGAGGCATTTCACTTCAGAGTCAGTCTGTTTCTCACACATACACTCCTCCCTGCACTGTCTGTATGGTTCTGGGAGTTTGGCTGATTGTGTATTTTACGCTGTTTTGTCAATAATTGGTTATTTCTACCCGGAGTTTAATCACAAGCTGCAACAAAGAACCAACGCTAGAAAATAGATTAAATATCGAACATAGCGCTTGGTTCGTTGATATAGATCTTAATTTGATCACCATGTTGAAAGATAACTTTCCTGCAATGCAGGACATTTTAAACTTGTAGTGTATTTGAGGTTTAAAAAGGATTCTGAAGTTTGTAATTTAAGACTGGATTTTCCCATGAAAAATCTATCAACCCCTACAAAAATGTCCATTAATTATAATCCACATAATAATTCACATATCATGTTTTTTCTTGCTGTAGCAAACTGGCTCAAATTAAGATCTTACATCTGTAGAAAGATAGATAGATAGATTGTGTGTGTGTGTGTATGGTTGATAGAAAGTGCTGAGACAAACTGCAATTCCATCACTGATCATTGATTAGCAGGAAGGCCATTGATTGATGGAAGGAGTAATGACAATAGCAACAGATCGGCCTATAGTGAATCAGATGTCAGGTAAATCTGAACTGTCAGTGATTATGGCTTTGCTGATGGTTTGTATTGATGCTGGTGTGTGTGTGTGTCTGTGTGTATGTGTGTGTGTGTGTGTGTGTGTGTGTGTTTGTATGTTCATGTGTTCATATGTTCATGTGGGTATGTTGCAACAGCTATCATAGAGAAAAGCACAACAACATCATTTCCCTCTTTCTCTTCCCATGAGGGAGGAAACTAAAGAAAATGCACATTCAAAAAGCAGCTTTGTGCAGCTGCTGGAAACCGAGGAATAGACCAAAATAAAGGAACGCAGCGTTATCTTAATGAAAGACTAGTGGGAGAACAGCGTTATCTTAATGAAAGACTAGTGGGAGAACAGCATTATCTTAATGAAAGACTAGTGGGAGAACAGCATTATCTTAATGAAAGACTAGTGGGAGAACAGCATTATCTTAATGAAAGACTAGTGGGAGAACAGCGTTATCTTAATGAAAGACAATTGGGAGAACAGCGTTATCTTAATGAAAGACTAGTGGGAGAACAGCGTTATCTTAATGAAAGACTAGTGGGAGAACAGCGTTATCTTAATGAAAGACTAGTGGGAGAACAGCGTTATCTTAATGAAAGACTAGTGGGTGAACAGCGTTATCTTAATGAAAGACTAGTGGGAGAACAGCGTTATCTTAATGAAAGACTAGTGGGTGAACAGCGTTATCTTAATGAAAGACTAGTGGGAGAACAGCGTTATCTTAATGAAAGACTAGTGGGAGAACAGCGTTATCTTAATGAAAGACTAGTGGGGAGAACAGCGTTATCTTAATGAAAGACTAGTGGGAGAACAGCGTTATCTTAATGAAAGACTAGTGGGAGAACAGCGTTATCTTAATGAAAGACTAGTGGGAGAACAGCGTTATCTTAATGAAAGACTAGTGGGAGAACAGCGTTATCTTAATGAAAGACTAGTGGGAGAACAGCGTTATCTTAATGAAAGACTAGTGGGAGAACAGCGTTATCTTAATGAAAGACTAGTGGGAGAACAGCGTTATCTTAATGAAAGACTAGTGGGAGAACAGCGTTATCTTAATGAAAGACTAGTGGGTGAACAGCGTTATCTTAATGAAAGACTAGTGGGAGAACAGCGTTATCTTAATGAAAGACTAGTGGGAGAACAGCGTTATCTTAATGAAAGACTAGTGGGAGAACAGCGTTATCTTAATGAAAGACTAGTGGGAGAACAGCGTTATCTTAATGAAAGACTAGTGGGAGAACAGCGTTATCTTAATGAAAGACTAGTGGGAGAACAGCGTTATCTTAATGAAAGACTAGTGGGAGAACAGCGTTATCTTAATGAAAGACTAGTGGGTGAACAGCGTTATCTTAATGAAAGACTAGTGGGAGAACAGCGTTATCTTAATGAAAGACTAGTGGGAGAACAGCGTTATCTTAATGAAAGACTAGTGGGGAGAACAGCGTTATCTTAATGAAAGACTAGTGGGAGAACAGCGTTATCTTAATGAAAGACTAGTGGGAGAACAGCGTTATCTTAATGAAAGACTAGTGGGAGAACAGCGTTATCTTAATGAAAGACTAGTGGGAGAACAGCGTTATCTTAATGAAAGACTAGTGGGAGAACAGCGTTATCTTAATGAAAGACTAGTGGGAGAACAGCGTTATCTTAATGAAAGACTAGTGGGAGAACAGCGTTATCTTAATGAAAGACTAGTGGGAGAACAGCGTTATCTTAATGAAAGACTAGTGGGTGAACAGCGTTATCTTAATGAAAGACTAGTGGGAGAACAGCGTTATCTTAATGAAAGACTAGTGGGAGAACAGCGTTATCTTAATGAAAGACTAGTGGGAGAACAGCGTTATCTTAATGAAAGACTAGTGGGAGAACAGCGTTATCTTAATGAAAGACTAGTGGGAGAACAGCGTTATCTTAATGAAAGACTAGTGGGAGAACAGCGTTATCTTAATGAAAGACTAGTGGGAGAACAGCGTTATCTTAATGAAAGACTAGTGGGAGAACAGCGTTATCTTAATGAAAGACTAGTGGGAGAACAGCGTTATCTTAATGAAAGACTAGTGGGAGAACAGCGTTATCTTAATGAAAGACTAGTGGGAGAACAGCGTTATCTTAATGAAAGACTAGTGGGAGAACAGCGTTATCTTAATGAAAGACTAGTGGGAGAACAGCGTTTTATATTTTTCTTCCTTCTCATCCCTCGTTTCCAGTTTGATCCATTTTCTCTTTATTTTTCTCTCTCATCCCTCCTAAAAACACGGATCAGTATAGTTTAATAAATGTTCGCTAGTCCCGAAATTTCAAAAGTGAAATATTGAGTTGGCAGATTTGAACCACTGCATTGTGGGTGTACACAGAGGAATGCCATGTTCTGTTCTGTGCATGCATCACATAGTGTAGCATCGTTACCATCCTACCGTAGCTCACATTTGGCTTCATACATATTCATCCAAATTACTCTCGCCTTCAGCTTGCCTCCATACGTGACCAGAATCCCAGTAGAGAGTGTGTGTGTGTGCGTGTTTGTGTGTGTGTGCGTGTTTGTGTGTGCATGCCTTTGTGTGTGTATGTGCAAGGCCAGCAAATATACACATTAATATAAGTAGCTTGCTTTTAACAGAGTTAAACCCCAAAAGTCATTTTCCTCTAAAAGAGGAGTTTTGTTAGAGGTTAAGCCACGTTAGAAAGGATCCTTTAACTTTAGTGTGTCCCCACTTGACTTGTCTGTTACTGGGCACTCTTGCCTATTGTGATTATAATGGCAGTGCCCTCATGGGTGGCAGAGAGAGAACAGAGAAGATAGAAGAGACGGAAAAGAGAAGAGTCAGGGGTTTTAAAACTCTTAGAGTTGGGGACAGAAGGTGGAGTAAATAAAGGACAGAGAGAGAGTTAGATACAGAGAAATGTACTGTATATAATGTAGAATGAGATAGCATCCATGCATGCACCCCACACCCACAGAGAGAGAGAGAGAGAGAGAGAGAGAGAGAGAGAGAGAGAGAGAGAGAGAGAGAGAGAGAGAGAGAGAGAGAGAGAGAGAGAGAGAGAGAGAGAGAGAGAGAGAGAGAGAGAGAGAGAGAGAGGAGCTCAAATACCTAACAGAAGGATAAATCAATCATGAGGTTTAGAAAAATGTAACGGCTTCTCTGAAACCAAAAGTGTTTTCTCCCTCTGGACAGGGTCAAACATCCTTCACTAGAGAACACAATATTGTCAAGGACAGAGAGAGTGTGGGAATACACAACCTGTAATCAATATGGACTAGTCAGAAAAAACAACAGCTGTAGCAGAACCAACAAACAACTCAACAAAACAGTTGATCCATATATTGTAACTCCTTGTTACAGAGAGACAGGTTCATGTTCAGAACGTAGTCTTCAGTCCATTCAGGGTAGAATGGAAGTGTATCTTTGACACAACATTGAATTGCATTTTTCAGTTCCAGTTATCACTGTATGCACCAGTGAGTTCAAAAGTTCATTGAGCTTCACTGAGCTTCCTCAAGGAAAAAAACATTTTAGAATAACAGGAGCATGATCTGAATTCACTTCTCCCCATCTCTCTGCAGCCTTGTAGCCATGACTGACCCAGGGTTTACCCAACACTACACGTACCAGTCTGGGCTTCTCCTGTAGTCTCCCTGGTAACAGTGAGCTAGCCAGACAGATCCTGTAGTTGTTATACTCTGTCTGTCTCCTCTAGTTCTTACACCCTGTTAACAGTGAGATAGCCAGACAGACCCTGTAGTTCTGTCTCCTCTCATACATAGTGTAGGAACTGAAGCTCAATTTGTCAAGACAGGAGTCTTGGGGGAAATGGACATACAAGACTGGACACACATTTTAAATACCTTTTTTGAATCCACCGGTAGACACACACACACACACACACACACACACACCAACACATGTGCACACCAGCACACGCATGCTGGTCATGCTAGAAATAGCATTTGACCTTGTGGGGACCAACAAAATCTCCCCAGTTGGTCAAATCTTTCTTGGACTTCTGGTCTGCAAATGTATGGTTAAACATGTCCACACACACACAAACGCACACACACACACACACAAGTATACACAAGCATGTATGCACACACAGACGCACACACACACTGACAGCAAGCAGACTGAGCAGAGGCCATCCTGTCATGTGGACATGGATTGTGGGTAATGCGCTCTGACATCAGAGTTGGAATAGGTTGTGAACAAAGTGCAATTTGCCTGTGTGTGTGTATGTGTGTATGTGTGTGTGTGTATGTGTGTGAGGTGCAGCCTGCAGTGTGGAGACGTCCGCCAAGAGAGGCGGTTGGCATTGAGTACAGAGTCAGTAGGCTGTCTTAAAACTAACTGTCTTTAGTAATACACTTCAATTCCTACATTCCTTCTCTTATGCCTTCTCTTTCTGCCATAAACGTTATACTATTTCAGCATCATGGACAGGGCCATGCTATTTCAGTCTCATGGACAGGGCCATTCTATTTCAGTCCCATGGACAGGGCCATACTATTTCAGCATCATGAACAGGGCCATACGATTTCAGCACCATGAACAGGGCCATACTATTTCAGCATCATGGACAGGGCCATACTATTTCAGCATCATGGACAGGGCCATACTATTTCAGCATCATGAACAGGGCCATACTATTTCAGCGCCATGGACAGGGCCATACTATTTCAGCATCATGGACAGGGCCATATTATTTCAGCACCATGGACAGGGCCATACTATGTCAGCACCATGGACAGGGCCATACTATGTCAGCACCATGGACAGGGCCTCTGTGCAGAGGAGAAGAGAGTCCAGTAGTGGTAGAGAGGAAGGGAGATTGAAAGAGCTGTGAGACTGCAGCTGTCATCAACCGGGGAGAGGGCTGATAAATCGCACTCACTCACACACGTCACACACTCCCCAGGGCTTCACATAGCCTCTCTAATAACCACAGGTGAGATGAACCACAGTGTGTGTGTGTGTCTTAAACACAGTGTGTCTCTCTCACACACACTCATCCCTTCACAAAGGCACAGTCAGACTCCAAATCTCCCGCTGTGTTCCAAATGGTACCCTATTGCCTTTATGGTACACTACCCATAGGTAGTAGGGTGCCATTTGGAACAGAACTTCCTCTCCACATGTGGTCTCATCTCTCTGACTTGTGTGTGTGTGTGTGTTTGTGTGTGTGTGTGTGTGTGCGTTTGTGTGTGTGTGGACATGTTTAACTATACTTGTGCGGACCAGAAGTCCAAGAAAGATTTGACCAACTGGGGAGATTTTGTTGGTCCCCACAAGGTCAAATGCTATTTCTAGGGGGTTTAGGGTTAAGGTTAGAATTAGGGTTAGGGTTAGAATTAGGGTTAGGGTTAGGGTTAGGAGATAGGGTTAGTTTTAGGGTTAGGGTTAGGAGCTCTCTCTCCCTCCCCTCTCTTTCTCTCTCTCTCTCTCTCTCTCTCTCTTCTCTCTCTCTCTCTCTCTCTCTCTCTCTCTCTCTCTCTCTCTCTCTCTCTCTCTCTCTCTCTCCCCTTTATTTATCTCTCTCTCTCCCCCCTCTCTTTATCTCTCTCTCTCCCTCCCCTCTATTTATCTCTCTCTTTCTCTCCCCCTCTCTCTCTCTCCCCTCTCTTTATCTCTCTATCCCCCCTCTCTCTCTCTGTCCCCCCCTCTCTCTCTCTCCCTCCCCTTTCTTTATCTCTCTCTCTCCCTCCCCTCTCTTTATCTCTCTCTCTCCCTCCCCTCTCTTTATCTCTCTCCCTCCCCTCTCTTTCTCTTTCCCTCCCTTCCATCCCACTCTCTCATTGACTCACTCGAAACTCTGACAACCCAGACATCCCTCCCTCCCCCCCACCCTCCCTCCCTACCTCCCCCATCTCTCTTTCTCTCTCTCTCCCTTCCTCACCTGAGGTGAATAACAGTCATTATGCTGCTATAGCACTCTGAGCACTCTGACTGTGAGGTCAAGGACAGCATGGGGCTCTGTTCCACCGTGACCCATTTGAGAGGTAATGGGTGTGAAACGTGATGTCAGCGATACAGACTGCTATTAGTGCTGCCTCACTGATAAAGGAAGTGTATGGGGCTGCAACCACGGATATGTCTGGATCAATGGGAGATAGATCAACGCAGGCTTCAACCACAAATGTGAAGGACAGGGTGTGTGTGGAGGCAGTTTGTGTAAAGGTAGTGTGATTCTATTGGAGGTAAGAGACTTCAACACCTAGGTGCACAGAAGGGTGTTCATATAGTGCTTATAAGTGGTCGTAGAGTGGTCATCTCTCCAACTGGCTCCATGTCACAACCAGAGACCCTCTAAAAGAAAGAGTGGGTGGTGGGGCTATCACATATGAGAGAGAGAGAGAGAGAGAGAGAGAGAGAGAGAGAGAGAGAGAGAGAGAGAGAGAGAGAGAGAGAGAGAGACATTTGACCCCAATAACTACCGTGGGAGATGCATCAACAGCAACCTTGGGAAAATCTTCTGCATTATCATTAACAGCAGACTTGTACATTTCCTCGGTGAAAACAATGTACTGAGCAAATGTCAAATTGGCTTTTTACCAAATTACCGTACGACAGACCACGTATTAACCCTGAACACCCTAATTGACAAACAAACAAACCAAAACAAAGGCAAAGTCTTCTCATGCTTTGTTGATAAAAAAAATAAGCTTTTGACTCAATTTGGCATGAGGGTCTGCTATACAAATTGATGGAAAGTGGAGTTGGGGGAAAAACATACAACATTATAAAATCCATGTACACAAACAACAAGTATGCAGTTAAAATTGGCAAAAAACACAGACATTTTTTCCACAGGGCCATGGGGTGAGACAGGGATGCAGCTTGAGCCCCACCCTTTTCAACATACAGTATATCAACGAATTGGCGAGGGCACTAGAACAGTCTACAGCATCCAGCCTCACCCTACTAGAATCTGAAGTCAAATGTCTACTGTTTGCTGATGATCTGGTGCTTCTGTACCCAACCAAGGAGGGCCTACAGCAGCACCTAGATCTTCTGCACAGATTCTGTAAGACCTGGGCCCTGACAGTAAATCTCAGTAAGACAAAAATAATGGTGTTTCAAAAAAAGGTTCAGTTGCCAGGACCACAAATACCAAAGAGAGAGAGAGAGAGAGAGAGAGAGAGAGAGAGAGAGAGAGAGAGAGAGAGAGAGAGAGAGAGAGAGAGAGAGAGAGAGAGAGAGACGCTAAGTGGCTGTGAACATGAGCGTTCACATGGTTCTGGAACTGGGTTCTATAGAGAAGGTGTATTTCCATTTACCTTTGAAAGAGTAAGTTGACAATAACAGCTGTTATAGCTACTTTATAATGCCCAGCCTTTCCTCTATGTGATTGTATGGGCTTATCACCCAGGACAATATCCATCATGACACAAAACAGTGAACTAATTGCCAGAGAAACTAAATTTACATTTGAGTCATTTAGCAGACGCTCTTATCCAGAGTGACTTACAGGAAATAACTAGGTTTAAGTGCCTTGCTCAAGGAAAATCTGACATATTTTTCACCTGGTTGGCTTGGAGATTCAAACCAGCGACATTTCGGTTACTTGCCCAACGCTCTTAACCACTAGGTTACCTGCCGCCCCAACTCTCTGATTGGTCCTCTTATGGCCTTGTTCATCATTTTATCGCCCTTTTCTTTCTACTCCTCGTTCACTCTTCCATCTGTTCCTTATTCCCCATTCACTCCCTTTGATCGGCAGACAGACGCCCAAATCAGGAACAGTCCTTCTCAATTATCCTCCAATCAGAGTCCTTTATACCCACCAAGATCCGCCCTCTTTTCATCCTTTCAGCCTCGTTCGGTTGATGCTTGATTCTACACACACACCCACACACGTTCCGTATTTCATGGTTAACATGTGGCGTACGATGTGAAAACATCAAGAGAGCGTTAATTAGTTGTTTCTTATTTCGGTGGATAAAAACACATATCATCCCTAGGGATTGTGTGTGTGTGCCTGTGTGTGTACGTGGTGTGTGTGTGTGTGTGTGTGTGTGTGTGTGTGTGTGTGTGTGTGTGTGTGTGTGTGTGTGTGTGTATGTGTGTGTGTGTGTGCGTGTACTTGTGTGTGTGTGTGTGTGTGAGGTGCAGTACAGTTTGGCAGCTGCTGTGTGGAACGTGGGCCGCACTGGGGAGCTAGCATTGGGAATATCCTTCATCTTCACTACAGTACCTACCCCCTACACACCTACACACACTTCACAGCATCACACACACCCTCGCTCTACCGCTGCCCAGACAAAATACCCTCCACACTCTCTCTGCGCACACTAACTCCACATCACACTTAAGACTCTCTCTACCTTTGCCCAAAATAAAATCTCTGTACTTCTTGCTAGTCACTCCAACCCTCCCTCTAGGTATAATCACTGATCTAACACAGTATGATAGGTGAATGCAAGTATTCCATTCACTTCTATAGATGTAGGATCTTAATTTGATCACCCTTTTGTTGCAGGAAATGTCCTGTACAGCAGGAAATTAAAACGTGTAGTTTATTCACGGTTTAAAAAGGCTTCTAAAGTTTGTAATTTCCACTTTAAAATGTAAGATGATTTGCCCTAACTAAAAATGTATCAACCCCTACAAAAATGTCCATTAATTATAATCCACACAATAATTCACATTTCCTGTTGATGCAGGATTAGTTTCCTGCTGTGAGAAACTGGTCACATTAAGATCCTACACTTCTACCTATCAAGTCATATCAGATCAGTGGTCAGTGTAAACTTAAAGGAAAGGCGGATGGGGAGGTAAAGAAGCATTTCTATCAGTGTTTAAACAGGGCCTTTGTCTAACACATCTTGTATTCCCTCAGAGTGTTACCATGGTGCATTTAGTGTGGTGGTAAAGAAGGAGCAGTGGCAGATTGAAGAGTAGAAGATTGTGTGTGTGTGTGTGTGTGTGTGACTCTGACAATGTGAGCTCCTCTTAGGTAGTCACATGGTCCCACTGTGAGCCTTAACCTGTTCTTCTTATTTCTTATGTCTTATTTTTTAGATATTGTGTGTTTTTGTTTTGCATAGTTGGGGTTAGAGCTGGCAAGAAAGGCATTTCACTGTACTTGTGCATGTGACATTAAAACTTGAAACTTGAAACTGAAACTTGAAACCAAAGGTAAGCTCTGTACTGCATGACAGAGAGAGAGAGAGAGAGAATAAGAATGTAAACAAAACTGCAGATCTACCTGACTGCTGTGATTGATCACAATGACAATGTTGGGAATCTAACATATTTCCAGACAACAGTCGTCTTCATGTGTTCATGTTACAGATGTCAGATCAGAATTTTTCTAATATATATTTTTCAAACATAAATTCACTGAAAACCCGGACTAACACGCAGTTATATAAAAGGTAGGGGGTTTAAAGGGTGTGTGTGTGTCTCAGTCACCAGATCTCAACCCAATTGAACACTTTTGGGAGATTCTGGAGTGGCGCCTGAGACAGCGTTTTCCGGGTGGTGGAGCTTTGTGTTGATGCTCTGGATCAGGAGCTTGGTTGCTTAGAGTTTACCACTATGGGAGGAATGACATCCAGGTCCAGGTCATCTGAATGCCTGAGTCTTCCTCTGACTCGGATAAGCCCATGTGTCATCCAGTTCTGGGGCTAGTGAGAGCAGGCGACTGAGTTAAGTGACTGCTGTGCGGTCAAGCTTGGGTGCGTCATTCTGGCCTGCCGCCCCCTCTAGGGACCTGAGTGTGGCTTCGATGAGGTCCTCTCATGTAGTGTTTTCCACAACCATCAAATTATTGAATTTCTCATCCTTCAAATAGTGTTACAGACACTTGTATACTCTATGCCAAGGTGCATTGAAGCTGTTCTGGCTTGTGGTGGCCCAGCGCCCTATTAAGACACTTTATGTCAGTGTTTCCTTTATTTTGACATATACTGTACCTGTATATGATTGGTAATGTCAGTGACCTGTTGTTATGGCGACGCAACAGTCAGTAATTAGCTAGTGGGAGCTTGAAATGTCACAAGACTCAGCCCAGTCTCTCTATGACTGATGATCTCTTGAAATATGACAACTGAGAGAGAGAGAGAGAGAGAGAGAGACAGAGGAGGGTGAGAGAGAGAGAGAGAGAGAGAGAGAGAGAGAGAGAGAGAGAGAGAGAGAGAGAGAGAGAGAGAGAGAGAGGAGGGAGAAAACAGGAAACTGTCAGTGTTCAGTCACCTATCACTGAGATTCAATCACACTTCAACAAAGACTGAGTCAAGCCACTCCAACAGACAAAAAGATGTCAGAACTAAAGTGATCCCATCTCTCTGAAGACCCCCACCCGTCTTCACACAGACGCAGGGTAACGCACACAAACTGCTGAATACACCTTCTGTCTTTTCTCTCCGTCTCAAGTAGGCGCGCAATGGATTATGGTCATTGTAGTTAATTAACACGTTTTCTGCGTTAAACTATGTAAAATATTGCCCTGTTGGAAACTCCCTACTACATCACACAGTTCAGGCATTATCTGATTTATCTCTAAAGAAGCTGTGCAATGCGCTCACAGAAAAAAAGGAACTAAATGGAATTTAACTAATTGAACCAACGTTGTTCAAAAACCAAAAAATTACCGAAAATTCAGTTAGTCGCTCAGCGAGAGGGTTCTGAAAAAGAGAAAGAAAGCAAAGTATATTATTTTACATTTTAGCAGACGCTCTTATCCAGAGCGACTTACAGTTAGTGAGTGCATACATTTTCCTACTGGTCCCCCGTGGGAATCGAACCCACAACCCTGGCATTTGAAGCGCCATGCTCTACCAACTGAGCTACAGAAGGCCCTACAAACCCCTGCAGTTCTTGGTCAGACAGATCAGCAAAGGTTTAGTGTGTCTGTATGTGTGTGTGTGTCTGTATGTGTGTGTGTGTGTGTCTGTATGTGTGTGTGTGTGTGTCTGTATGTGTGTGTGTGTCTGTATGTGTGTGTGTGTGTGTGTGTGTGTCTGTATGTGTGTGTGTGTGTGTGTGTGTGTGTGTGTGTCTGTGTGTGTGTGTGTGTGTGTCTGTGTGTGTGTGTGTGTCTGTATGTGTGTGTGTGTGTGTGTGTGTGTGTGTCTGTATGTGTGTGTGTGTGTCTGTATATGTGTGTGTGTGTGTGTGTGTGTGTGTGTGTGTGTGTGTGTGTGTCTGTATATATGTGTGTGTGTGTGTGTGTGTGTGTGTGTGTCTGTATGTGTGTGTGTGTGTCTGTATATGTGTGTGTGTGTGTGTGTGTGTGTGTGTGTGTGTGTGTGTGTGTGTGTGTGTGTGTGTGTGTGTGTGTGTGTGTGTGAGAGAGTTTCCTCTGTTCTATATTTAGCCCCCCAACATCTTTGGCTTTTGAAGTGGTGCAGGCCTCCAGTGAATGTTAAGTAGATGGATCCAAATCTCTCAGCTAAATCTATCAAGTTGAACACATACACACACACACATACGCACACACACACGCACACACACAAAGGATCTAAGAATTGAATACCAATTAGTTTGGATGGAGCTGTATATAAATTGTCTTAGTTTTCTACCCGGGACAGTCCCTTGTCATCCTGGCATCATTTAAAATCAACATTTCACATCAATGTAAAAGTATCCCAGTTGACTATAAAGCCAAGGTTCCTCCACGGTGATACAGTAGACTATTGAGAGAGCATTGTTGTCTCTGACTGATAGCTGTTTGCGCTGACAGTCTGAGAGGAATCTCGGAAAACTAAAATCTTGGTGGGAGATCTATGAGAAAAGATCCTAATGAGACCAGTGAAGTCTCCACCTCCCTAGTCGAAAACTATCAGCCAGTTCTGGAAAAGTCTCTGGGCCAAATGATCAGTTACGACAAATCAGGTCACTGGAAAACAAAGTTCCTTGTTAGTCAGGGCATCCCACAGTCTGTTGTCAGATGCTACGATACAATTTATTTAACGTGTGCGTCTGTCCACGAGAGATGATCACTGTCAGCCTGAGAGGCATGAGAATGATTCTACGTTCTCATCTGGCTCCTCCCCTCTGACTCTGAAGTCAAGCACAGCCGGTTGCAATGAGAGCTAATTTGACGTCTACATCAAAATTATCCCCCTTTCCAGATCTCCCCCTAAGCCCTTTCTCTCTTTCTCCCTCTTTCTCTTTCATTCTTAACTTCTTTATCTCTTGCTCACGTTCCTCCTCTTCTCAACGTACCCCTCCTTACCCTACAGTCTTAGAAAAGAAAGGTGCTATCTAGAACCTAAAAGGGTTCTTCGGCTGTCCCCATAGGATAACCTTTTGAAGAACACTTTTTGGTTAAAAAATGGGTCTACCTGGAACCATCCTATGGGGACAGCTGAATAACCGTTTTGGAATCCTTTTTTCTAAGAGTGTATTCCTCTGTCTGTTTCCCCCTTTTCATCTATCTTGTTTTTTCATCTTCCTCGTACCCCTCCTTTCCCCTTTCCCACTGTTTTCTCTCTCATCTTTCTCTCATCTTCCTCTCTCCTCTCGTCTTCCTCTCTCCTCTCATCTTCCTCTCTCCTCTCATCGTACCCCTCCTCTCCCCTTTCCTCACACCCCATCCCTCTCTCTCTCATCCCCCTTTATTATCTATTTTGTTTCCCCCCCGTTCCTTTACACCCCTCCTCTCCTCTCACCCCATGTTGCCATCCTGTTGACCTAATTCAAAGCGCTCGTTCCACAAAAACAGCGAGAGGAGATAAGAACGGGGAATTTGCCAGACATTACAGTTTGTTTCTCTCTCTCCTCCGTCCTCCTCTTCTTGCTCTTCTCCATTCTCTCCCTTTCCTCCCCCTCTTCCTCTCAATGTGGAGACATGCTTCTTGATCTCTCTGGGGAGAGATGGAGGGAGGTAGAGGAATAGATGGTATGAAAAAGAGAAAAGCTGAATTATTGGGGTCAGCAGGGTTGGAGGAAAGGGGGGATGCGGCGGAGGAGAGGAAAAGAAGGGAAGGAGAGGGACGGGTACAAATAAAATCAAGTCACATTTTAATTGTCACATGCTTCTTAAACAACAGGTGTAGACTAACAGTGAAATGCTTAGTTACAGGCCCTTCCCAACAATTCAGAGGGAGGAATAGACAATTCATCTCTAAAAGGTCTTTACCTATCACATCTATAAACAGTCAACTTATTCATCATAACCTCGCATCATATCATCATTCTGAACAGTTGTAACCTCCTTGCATCTGCAGAAACCCGAGCCTTACTTATGATTCAATACTACAGATTTAAAAAACAGGTAAAAATACACCTTGTGGAACAGCGGGGACTGTGAAGAGACACACACACAGGCACATACACACGTACATATAGACACTCACTCTACACACACGTACACATGGATGTTGTATTGTAAATATGTGAGAGTGGAGTAGTGGCCTGAGGGAACACACTAAATGTATTGGGTAAAGTGTTATGAAATATAATGTCATGTAAGATTTTAAACTGCCTTAATGTTGCGGGACCCCAGGAAGAGTAGCTACTGCCTTGCAGCAGCTAATAGGGATCCTTAATAAATACAAATACAAATACACAAATTGGTTTAATTATTTATTTACTAGCTAATTAAATGGGAACACAGGATAAACATACACACTGCACCGGTTATTGACTGGAAAAAACAGGCCCTAGCGGAATGACAACAACATGGCTGCTTGTTAAAGAAGAGATGGAGAGGGAGAGAGCGAGAGACAGAGACACGTAACCTTGATACATTCAGAAACTACTCTCACCTTCAGTACCCATATACTTTGCACACGAACCGCCACCCACTTTGAGTAAGAAATCATGAATGTATTTATGTGAAATTCTTGGGTTCGCCGGGAATCTCTCGCTGAACAGGGCAGCCTTGGAAAGGGGTTTTGGCCTTTTCGCGGCACGCTGGTAAGGCTCTGATTGTCCGACATGGTTCCAACAGTCTTCTACTGTTGTCCTTCTTCCTAGTTGTCTGGTATCCAGTAACTTGTCATGTAGTCCTGAACAGAACTACAGAATAGATTTTTCTTCCATTTGCTCTTGAAGTTGCTTCTTTGAAGATAGGTTAGCCAGCCATATCGATGGTTCCCCAGTGGGGTGATGAGAGTAGCATAATACGATGGTTTGAGCAGAGTAGCAGGATGGTTCTACTTAAATTAGCTTTCGAAGATACTTAGGACAGCTAATCAGCCGTACCAGTGATTGTCCGGGAGGTGAGCTTATCGCCTCCACCTCGTGTTGAGATTCAAAGTTCAAGCCATTTTAAACATGTAGCTGCCGCTTCATGCTTTTCTGGTCTGATATGTTTTTTTTTCTTAACCCATCATTTATAGACTTTGGTCGAAAGGGGCGGTTCGAGCAGGCTGGCACGCTTTCTGACCTCACTTTGGGGCAGCGATTACTCACTGTGCAAAGCTCATGGAAAACAATGATCTCTTATAGCTTCTCAAATAACAAAAATACTTTCATAATTTTTCATATTACATGCACAACGCATAGAAGACTGCCAAGAAGGCAAAGAAGAGCAAGCTGCGCTACAACACAGAGGGGGACAAAGACAACATGGATGTGTCTGTCTATGACTTTGAGGAGGAGCAGCAGGAGGGGATGCTCTCTGAGGTCAACGCAGAGAAGGTGGTGGGCAACATGAAGCCCCCCAAACCCACCAAGATCAAGAAGAAGGGTGTGAAGAAAACATTCCAGTGTGAGCTGTGTAGCTACACCTGTCCCCGCCGCTCCAACCTGGACCGACACATGAAGAGCCATACGGACGAGAGGCCCCACAAGTGCCATCTGTGTGGAAGGGCCTTCAGGACCGTTACCCTGCTGAGGAACCACCTCAACACACACACAGGTACCAGACCACACAAGTGTCAAGATTGTGACATGGCCTTTGTGACCAGCGGAGAGCTGGTCCGACATCGTCGCTACAAGCACACTCATGAGAAACCCTTCAAGTGCTCCATGTGTGACTATGCCAGTGTGGAGGTGAGCAAGCTGAAGCGGCACATCCGTTCCCACACCGGGGAGCATCCGTTCCAGTGCAGTCTGTGCAGCTACGCCAGCAGAGACACCTACAAGCTGAAGAGACACATGAGGACACACTCGGGAGAGAAGCCATATGAATGCTACATCTGCCACGCCCGTTTCACCCAGAGTGGAACCATGAAGATGCACATCCTGCAGAAGCACACAGAGAACGTGGCCAAGTTCCACTGCCCCCACTGTGACACAGTTATCGCCCGCAAGAGTGACCTGGGTGTCCATCTGCGTAAGCAGCACTCGTTCATTGAGCAGGGCAGGAAATGCCGTTACTGTGATGCTGTGTTCCACGAGCGCTACGCTCTCATCCAGCACCAGAAGTCCCACAAGAATGAGAAACGCTTCAAGTGTGACCAGTGTGACTACTGCTGCAGACAAGAGCGCCACATGCTGATGCACAGGCGCACGCACACAGGAGAGAAGCCTTACTCCTGTAGCCAGTGCGAGAAGACCTTCCGTCAGAAGCAGCTGGACATGCACTTCCGGCGCTACCATGACCCCAACTTTGTGCCGACTGCCTTTGTGTGCACAAAGTGTGGCAAGACCTTCACCCGCAGGAACACCATGGCCAGACATGCAGAGAACTGTAACGGGGATCCTGGTGAAGGAGAGAATGGAACCCCACCCAAGAGAGGACGAGGTGGGAGGAAGAGGAAGATGCGCTCAAGGAAGGACGATGATGACGACGACAGTGAGGACAATGCTGATCCTGAGCTGGATGACATTGATGAAGAGGATGAGGAGGCTGAGGCGGCACTGCTGGAGGACGAAGAAGAGGAGGAGGAGGAGATGGAGTTGGAGCAGGCTCCACCCACCAAGCCTATCCCTGCCCCTGTGGAGCCTCCCGTGAAGAGGAAACGCGGTAGACCCCCAAGAATGCGCCCAAACCCGCCTCACCTGCCAAAGCTAGCAAGGCTACCCCTAAGGGGCAAGGCTGCTGCAGCAGCAGCCATCATCCAGGTGGAGGATGAGAATACAGGTGCCATAGAGAACATCATAGTGAAGAATGAGCCAGAGGCTGAGCAGGCTGCCATAGAGGTGGTGGTTGAGCAGTCAGAGGAGGCAGAGGCAGGGTGGCGCTGCCTGTAGCAGAGGTTGCGTCCAACGGAGATCTCACCCCTGAGATGATCCTCAGCATGATGGACCGGTGATCTAGCCCACACAGACAGCTCAAGGACTTCCCCCTTCTCTCAACCTTTCCCTTCAAGTCCACCCTCTTCATATGATCTGCCATATTACAAACCACTCCGCTTTACTCTTTATTTTCATAATTTGTTTTTAACAAATCTGTGTTTCTTTTCACTCTCAAACCCACATCCTTCCATGCATTCACTGTAACAGTTTAAGTTCCAATTGCTTTGGTCTGGGGCGGCAGGTAGCTTAGTGGGTAAGAGCGTTGTGCCAGTAACCGAAAGGTCACTGGTTCTAATCCCTGAGCCGACTAGGTGAAAAATCTGTCGATGTGCCCTAAAGCAAGGCACTTAACCCTAATTGCTCTGGATAAGAGCGTCTGCTAAATGACTAAAATGTAAAATGTAATAGTATGGAACCTTCATACATGTAGTGGGTATACTTTCCAAGTTACAGTATTTCCTTTATAACATTTTTAATGACATCACAAAATAACAAACAAAATGACCTTAGTGTCCTATAGATCGCCTCTGACTATTCCCCACGTTCTATGTTGGAAATATTCGCTTTTGAACATGTTAGAGTTTCAGCGGGAAAAAGTATGTTGAAACAAAGAAAATTCCATTGGTGAATCTTGAGAGGGAGAGCCTGGATCGTCTCTCTTGATTTACAACAGGACGTGAGTTGTTGCAGAACAGTCACTATAGAGGTATAATACTCTTTATATGGCTCTATGCAGAATAGTCACTATAGAGGTATAACTAGGTATCTAGTAATGAGGACTGCAATGTGTGTGTATGTTGTGTGTTATCTGGGGGAGAACTGAGCAGGAGACACATTTCTGCGCTGTTACAAATGGACAATAAACTTGTACTGTATTGTATTATTGTATTGCCCTGACCTCTGACCTTGTATCTCCCACACAGTGAGAGTCTGTACAGCGAGCACAGGGCCATAGAGGAAGTGGACAACGAGGGTAAAGACCAGCGAAGACCGTGAGTACCAGACTACCCTTTGAAGTAATTACCATATGTGAACGTTCTTTATAGCTCTGGGCAGAAAACATTTAAGTGGCATTCCAGATAATCTTTATTGCAGATGTGCTGTTGCTATATCATATTAATTAGGCGGCAGGTAGCGGTTAGAGCGTTGGGCCAGTCATCGAAAGATCGCTGGTCGAATACCCAAGCCGACAAAGTGATAAATCTGTCAATGTGCCCTTGAGTAAGGCACTTAACCCTAATTTGCTCCAGGGGTGCCATATTACTATGGCTGACCCTGTAAAACAACACATTTCACTGCACCTATCCGGTGTATGCGACAATAAAACATATATATATATATATATATATTTTTTAATATATATATGAATGTGGTTCCTGAGGCGTTGTGAGATGTGATACTCTTTATAGTGCGGCTGCAATAGAGACGACCTGGAACATGCCTCTTACTAAGAGACTGCCAGAGAGTATTCAGGATACTGGGGATGAAGATCAGACTGAAGGGGAAAGGAAGGCCACGGGCACAGAGAGACCTGTGGTAGAATTCATTACCATCCAATGAGTACAGGGGAGCGTAAAGGAGAGAGAGAAAGAGAAAGATGAGTCCCCCGAGAGAGGAAAAGAAAGAACAGGGTCTAGTATTCACAAAGCGTCTCAGACTAGGAGTGCTGATGTAGGATCTACTGTGAGTCGCTTTATGAATACAGGCCCTGATTACTAAGAGAAAAGAGAGTGAAAGAGAGACGATAGTAGAATGAAAAGGACTGAATAAGCGAGATGGTAAAAATATCAGAATGTGGCAAGGGAGAAAATGAGGGGGAAGAAAGAAAGTGAGAGACAGTCAAAAAATGTCAACACCTGCTCTATGAAAGAGAGAGAAAGAGAAAGAGAGAGAGAGAGGGCGAGAGAGAGAGTGTGAAAGAGAGGCGGGAAGAAAGAGACTAGGAAAGGAAATGAATACGTCTGAGTAAAGAGAGAAGGCAAGAGAGTGACTGAGAGGTAGGTGTGTGTTTGTGTGTGTGTGTGTGAGTGACTGAGTGGTGGGATTAAAATGTCAAGAACCCCAAGGTAAGGAAGAAAGGGGCTATCAAAAGCACTCCAAAATCACTTTCCACTGACCGTCTGCAGTTTTCTGCTGGAGCGACAGGAGTGGGGAACTCGCCCAGAAATCCTCAGTCCAAATGTGGAGAGGGTGAAGGGGGGAGGGGGAGGAAGCAGTAGGAGAGAAGGGTAGGAGAGAGAGAGAGAGATAGAGAGAGAGAGAGAGAGAGAGAGAGAGAGAGAGAGAGAGAGAGAGAGAGAGAGAGAGAGAGAGAGAGAGAGAGAGAGAGAGAGAGAGAGAGAGAGAGAGAGTCCTTCATGAGACAGCCATTTTAAGCCAGGCGTAAATCAAGCTGGCACCATTACAGCAGAGAGAGAGAGCGAGAGAGAGAGGAGAGCGAAGCCAGTGTGTGTGTGTGTGTTTGAATCCAGTCCCAGAGGAATTGTAAGACGTCAAGCCACACACAGACACACACACATGTGCAGCTATGGTTACTCTTGGCTGTGAACAATATACCATCATTCATGATTTACTTGGGACATTGGTATAAACATTGTATAGTATATAACAGACTTTAGTTTTCTTGTACCAGGTTGTACTATAAGCATACTGTATAGTCCTAACCTGTTTCCTGACTGGTAGATTATCACTAAGGAGCAAATATGGGGCTCTGGTCAAAACTAGTGCACTATATAGGGTGCCATTTGGGACGTGTCACATGTTTTGTCTGTGAGCTTCTGAGAGCATATTATGAGTTATACTGTGTATGTAGGTGGAAGTACAGCACTTCTCTTGTTCCTTTTTCATCTTCTCCTTTTTTGTTCTTTCTCTCTTGTTGAATGGTACATGGGGGCCTGAAAGCTTGGTGCTCCAGAGCACTTAAAAACATGGGGATGGAGAGAGAAAGAGGGGGGGGATAGAGAGGTGGCAAAATACAGAGAAGGTGAGAGAGAGGTAAAGAGAGAGAGGGCAAGAAACGCAGGTGAACAGAGTGTCACAGAGATAGAAAGATGGAGAGGTAGTTGAGAGAGAAAATAAGTGAGAGGGAGAGTGAGAAAGAAAGAGAGGCAGTAACAACAAAGACTTGGACTAATGGGCTGCATATGTACTTCTAAAGAGGTGGAGCCAAGTCCAGAGCCACCCAGACAACACAACATACATTAGCGCCAATTAGACCCGGAAAAAGAGACTTTGAATCTAAAGCTAGCCATACCCAATGAAATGCAGTTACACAATAAAACATTCCTTAAAAACAGTTTTTTCATATAGCTCAGCCTGAAACCTTGGCCTCCCAGAGACAGCCCAGGTGTATAGAGACCTATAGGGATGTGTCCCAAATCGCACCCTGTTCCCTATATTAGTGCATTACATTTGAACAGGGCCCATAGGGGACTAAGTGCACTATGTAGGGATAGAGTGCCATTTGGGATACAGCTGTAGTCATTGGAATAGGCTGATAACACGCTCTTGTCTTTATAGGGTTTTAATTAGGTTTTGATGCAGTAGGGTTTGAGACAGGCTGGTGTAGAGAAAAAATGTGTTGGGCTGTATTTTCCTCACCAGAGTATTTGGACCTCTGGGCCTTTGCCTATGTGTACCAAAGAGGGTTGGGGTCAATTCAGGAAGTGATTTAAATTTGACATTAATACATTGAAAACTGTTTTAAATAAATTATTTCATCTTTTCAGTTTATTTAGAAGTCATTGACAATAGATGCAATTTTGTACAATTATGAACTTGGAATTTCAGTTTACTTTTTGAATTGACTGACTTCAATTTGAATTGACCCCAACCCTGGTACCAAATACAAATATGACACACAACGTCTTAGATGCTGATGGACACAATTTGGATATAGCTGACTAATCGGCTTATAGGAGTCAATCAATCTTGGCTTATCCGGCTCTTAATCAGAATATTATTATTTTCTATTCATCCTCTGATGAGAAAACATTGTTATTTAATTCAACTTTTGACATGTTGATTGACTGGCTGATCTTCTTATATCTGTCTATAAGAGTGGTCTGCAACTAGCGGTCTGCAGGCCAGTTCTGCCCCAGAGGACCACATTCCTGGGCCCCCAATAGCCATAAATTTTTATAATGAATTATTTGAAGGGATTTACTGTGTTTTCCTGTGAATGTCCGGCTCTGTGTGCAAACTGGGGGAAACAAACAGTACTGTACTACTCTGTCCCTAACCACAGGCCATATCAGTGTCCAGCTGTGTGTTGTGTGTGCATGTGTGTCCATTACCTGAGGCCATACCCAGAATCCCTAACACCAGGGAGACAGCAATGACCTCGTTAATTGGGTCACGTATTGTTTTAGTGTCCGAGTTGCCGCGGGCAACAACAACCCTTTCACTCCTCTGAAAAGGTCTGTTAATTACGGTTTTCGTCACACTTTGCTGAGCTAGGGCCAGGTGTGTTTGTGTATACATACCTGCCTGTGTGTCTCTGTGTGTGTGTGTGTGTGTGTTCGTGCGTGCACATGCATGTCTGTTTGCCTGCATGTGTGTGTGATGATAATGTAATTGGTCTTTCATTAGGTGTATGAGGGAAGAATATGATCTCCATTTTATTATGGGATCATAGTGATGCTGTGAAACCTATTGTTATTGTTATATAATTATTTCCTTGATTTGGTCAAATAACTCAAGAATAGATTGGTGAGGTTTTTTCTAATTTGGCAAATAGAAACTAGAGGCCATGTGTAAGTTGGTCAAAAAGAATGGCACCGATTTTCCTGTAGGCGGCACTGTTATAAGCAATCCCACTTAAACTCTCTTACCCTTCGCCCCGTTTGACCTAGAGATTTGAAACATGTCCATTTCAATCCTTTTTAAATCCACTTCACAATAGTCTATCAACTTCAAACTTTTTAGAGTCATCATAGATATTACCATGATGAACCATGTAACATTTGGCATTGATATCTTAAAAAATAAGGACACTATTAACAATTCACTTTTTTGACTATGTAACGCTAATGCTTAAAAGAATCATAAAAAAATCTTCTTCTCATGGAGTAAAAGTCAGATTCACTCAAAATGTGGTCTTTGGACTCACCACAATAGTGCCTAAAGAGTTTGAGGAAATACTTCAAAAATCTACTTCATAAAACCAAATTACACAAATTTGGAATGTAGGCCCATGGTTTGAGAAAAGTTAAAGGATTGGTCAAAAGTTGTTATTCACAAATAAAAAATCTGATTTTACATGTCCATTTAAACCATTGTAAATCTACAGTGGTCTATCAACTTGAAATGTGTCATCTCTATCAGGGACCTCCCTAAGATGAACCACACTGAATTTGGTATTGGTATCTCAAAAAACAAGGAAACTATTAACAACTCATTCTTTGCATATGTAACACTAATGCTCAAAACCATCTCCTCATGAACCATACATCAGATTCACTCCAGATGTTGTATTTAGACTCATGATTAAAGTAAGATAGTAGTTCCTACATGATAGAGTGCCTGCTTTGTTATCCAACTGATCTTGCGTCCTTTCTGTCTTCCTGTGAACCCCGTACATTGCTGCTCACTGCTATAGTTTTCAATTAGTTTTGGGCAGTAGGTGATTTGATTCATGTTTGCTGTCGCAGATGACTGGTGAGATACTCCTACTGCAGATGTGGGGGTGTCAACCATGAGGGATGCAGGGAGAGGAAGAGTGTATTTGTGTGTGTATATATACGTATGTGCACATTGATTGATGGAATAGAGTAAGCATGTGTGTGTGTATGATTCTGTGATAGTCTTTATCTCCCATATATATGTGTGGGCGTGTGTGTGTGTGTGTGTGTGTGTGTGTGTGTGTGTGTGTGTGTGTGTGTGTGTGTGTGTGTGTGTATGTGTGTGTGTGTGTGTGTGTGTGTGTGTGTGTGTGTGTGTGTGTGTGTGTGTGTGTGTGTGTGTGTGTGTGTGTGTGTGTGTGTGTGTGTGTGCGTGTGTAGGATGGTTGGATGGGGGAGTGAAGGATTATGGATATCATAATGGACAGACATGCATGGTAAAGGAGAGAGGATGACTGGATGGATGGATGGATAGACAGATAGATGGATGGAAGGATAGGTGAGTGATAGAGTGAAGGCATCTGGTTGTGTGTGTTTGAGAGAGAGATGTTTATGCTCTTTATATCAGACACATATCATCACTTGCGTGGCATAGAAGGCAGGCAGGGACTGTGTGTTTTTGTGTGTGTTTGATTTGTATGCCTGCAAACATGTGCATGCATATTTTTTTTGTGTATGCTTGCATGCGTGTGTGTGTAAGTATTCAAACCAATGCATGTGTGTGTGTCTGGTGCAGAGGGGGAGAGATCCCCATTGGTGTAGTGCCACTCCTATCAGCCTACAGATCTGTCTGCAACAGCAGCAGCAGATCCCCCAGCCTCTGTCTCTGACTCAACCTCCTACACACACTTAGAATGCAGCTGGAGTAAGACACAGAGGTAGAGAGAGGGGAGGGCAAAGGGAGGGGGAGAGAGAGGGAGAGAGATGGGTGAGAGAAATACAGGGTAGAGGAGAAGAGAGAGAGAGGGAAAAGGGATACTATTAGGGTATAGAAAATCAAGGTAAAGAGAGAGGAAGTGATGGGACAGAGGGAGAGAGAGAGATGGGACAGAGAGAGAGAGAGAGAGAGAGAGAGAGAGAGAGAGAGAGAGAGAGAGAGAGAGAGAGAGAGAGAGAGAGAGAGAGAGAGAGAGAGAGAGATGGGACAGAGGGGGAGAGAGAGAGAGAGAGAGAGAGAGAGAGAGAGAGAGAGAGAGAGAGAGAGAGAGAGAGAGAGAGAGAGATGGGACAGAGGGGGGGAGGGAGAGAGAGAGAGAGAGATGGGACAGAGGGCAGGAGAGACGGGAGAGAGAAATACAGAGTAGAGGAGAAGAAAGAGTGAGGGAAGGTGATAGACAGCGACATGGTAGGTGGAGGAGAGATATTAGATAGAGAGTTTGTGGAAGATATGATGGTGAATATTTTGGAGAAGAGGGGAGATAGAGAGAAGGAGGAAAAGATGGAAAGAGATGCATATGGAAAAGCAATAGGGAGAGTGATGGGTATTGAAAGGATGGCAGAGAGAGAGAACATGAGGGAGGGCAGTAGGGAGATGTGGGAGATGGATGGAATGGGAGAGGAGAGGTGCAGAGGGAGGCTGCTGAAGAGATAGGGGACAGCGGAAGAGTGAACACATTAAAATAAAGAGGGAGATGGAGATAGAAAGAGAGAGGGAATATGAAAAGGGAGACAACCTCTCCTTATTTACGTCCTCCTCTCCCTCCTCCTCTTTTCCCCTAGTCTCATCCCCCTATTACTTGTACACAGTAGATATGCTTCCATGTAAAACATGCAAAGCATGTAAAAAGAGCAGCAGAGAGAAGGGAGGAAAGAAGAGGGGAGGCAAGAGGAGGGGAGGATGGAGAGAGGAGTGGAGAGGAGTGGGGAGGAAGGGGATGGATAAGAGAGGAGGGTGGAGGGAGGAGAGGAGAGGGGAGGAAGGGGATGGATGAAAGAGGAGGCAGGGAGGGAGAAAGGGGGAAAGGGAGGTAAGAGGAAGAGAGGGATGGAAAGAGGATGGAGAGGAGAGAAGGGGAGTCGGGGTATTGCAGCTCGCTCTCTCTCTCTCTCTCAATCGCTCTCGCTCTCGCTCTCTCTCTCTCTCTCTCCTCTCTCTCTCTCTCTTTTCTCCTCTCTCTCTCTCTTCGTTTCTCAATCTCTGGCTTTGCTCTGTCTGAAAAACTAATACACTGGTTGACATTTAGATAGCAATATTATTTACTGTACTCACAGTGTGTGTGTGTGTGTGTGTGTTGTATGGTGTGTGTCTCTTGAAATCAAGAGATATTATATTTCCTTATGTTTTCTCAGTGGTGAGACTATTTCTAGAAAGCCTCTGTCACTGTGGAGACTACTGTCGCTTCACAGTACGGTAGAGCCTCTGTCACTGTGGAGACTACTGTCGCTTCACAGTACAGTAGAGCCTCTGTCACTGTGGAGACTACTGTCACTTCACAGTACAGTAGAGCCTCTGTCACTGTGGAGACTACTGTCACTTCACAGCACAGTAGATCCTCTGTCACTGTGGAGACTACTGTCGCTTCACAGTACGGTAGAGCCTCTGTCACTGTGGAGACTACTGTCGCTTCACAGTACGGTAGAGCCTCTGTCACTGTGGAGACTACTGTCGCTTCACAGTACGGTAGAGCCTCTGTCACTGTGGAGACTACTGTCGCTTCACAGTACGGTAGAGCCTCTGTCACTGTGGAGACTACTGTCACTTCACAGTACAGTAGATCCTCTGTCACTGTGGACTACTGTCACTTCACAGTACAGTAGAGCCTCTGTCACTGTGGAGACTACTGTCGCTTCACAGCACAGTAGAAGTCACTATAGAGGCATGAAGTCAACAGTTGGAGGGACAGAAAATGTGTGTGTATGTATGTGAGCTGGATGGATAGCTAGAGAGAGATGGCACATGAGAGAGAGAGAGAGAGAGAAAGAGAGAGGGAGAGAGTGACTGTGAGTGTCAGTACGAGTACTCCAATGCGGTCACTTCAGGGTTACTCAAAAGGAATTACCATAAAGTAGTATCAACTTCCCTTCACCACTTGAACAGTTGAACTCCAGCTAATCTAGGGTGGCGTCCCAAATGACTCCCTATTCCCTATGGGCCCTGGTCAAAAGTAGTGCACTATAAAGGGAATAGGGTGCCATTTGGGATGCAGCCTAGCATTCGGGTTCAGTCATCATATCATGCTGCAGTGAGGGAGCATGTGTGAAACGTGTGTGTGTGTGTGTTTTTATGGAGATCAGATTTATTTCATTTTAAGTGAGCGCTGTCAGGCTGATAAGCCAGATCATGTGTGATGACAGCTCCCCTGGTTTATGTTCTGTGTGTGTTTGTCTGAGGGAAAGGAGAGAGAGAGGAGGAAGGAGAGAGGGAGGAAAGAGGGAAGAAGCGTGGAGGGAGACAGAGAGAGATGGAGGAAATGGAGTAGGATGGAGAGATAGAAAGAGAGAGAGCATAAGGAGAGAGAGGGGGCGAACGAGAGAGATGCAGACTGTTTAAGTTGCAGCCCATCAACATAAGGGCACAAACAGTACACACATGCCATATGTGTGTACACACACACACACACACACATCCCTCTCGTTGCTAAATGGCTCATGAAAGATTCCAGAGATCCTCACCCTAATTAGCTTGATGGCCGAATCAAAACGAGACTTTACCTCTTAATTAGTGTGTGTGCATGTGTGTTTGTGTGTGCGCTCGTGTACGTGAGCGTTCATGTGTTAATTAGCTCACAAGGCTCTGGGATACATCACAGAAAGAAAGGGAAAAACAGAAGGAAAAGAGACGGGATAGGAGGAGAGAGGGGGGGGGGGGTGCTAGGGGGGAGAAAGAGAAGGAAAGAGTGAAAAAGCAAAAGAGAGGAGGGTCAGGAGAGCCCAGTCAATCTCTCTTTATTAGTGAGGATCTGTCGTTCTCAGAAGATGTCATCTCATGTCTAGAGGGAGTTGGTAATAAAGCGGTCTGCCTTTCAGTTTGGTGTTTCTTCTCTCTCTCTCTCTCTCTCTCTCTCTCTGTCTCTCTCTCTCTCTAGCTCCCCCCCTCTCTCTCTCTCTCTCTAGCTCCCCCCCTTCTCTCTCTCTCTAGCTCCCCCCCTTCTCTCCCTCTCTCTCTAGCGCTCCCCCATTCTCTCCCTCTCTCTCTCTAGCTCTCCCCCCTTCTCTCCCTCTCTCTCTCTAGCTCTCCCCCTTCTCTCTCTCTCTCTCTAGCTCTCCCCCCCTTCTATCCCTCTCTCTCTCTAGCTCTCCCCCTTTCTCTCCCTCTCTCTCTCTAGCTCTCTCCCCTTTTCTCTCTCTCTCTCTCTCTCTCTCTCTCTCTCTCTCTCTCTCTCTCTCTCTCTCTCTCTCTCTCTCTCTCTCTCTCTCTCTCTCTCCCCCCTTCTCTCCCTCTCTCTCTCTAGCTCTCCCCCCTTATCTCTCTCTCTCTCTCTCTCTCTCCCCCACTTCTCTCCCCCTCTCTCTCTAGCTCTCCCCCCTTATCTCCCTCTCTCTCTCTAGCTCCCCCCTTCTCTCCCTCTCTCTCTAGCTCTCCCCCATTCTCTCCCTCTCTCTCTCTAGCTCTCCCCCCTTCTCTCCCTCTCTCTCTCTAGCTCCCCCCTTCTCTCCCTCTCTCTAGCTCTCCCCCCTTCTCTCCCTCTCTCTCTCTAGCTCTCCCCCCCATCTCTCCTTCTCTCTCTCTAGCTCCCCCCCTTCTCTCTCTTTTGATCTCTCTCTAACCCCTTGGACTGGCTGATAGAGGTTGTTCTCTCTCTAACCCCTTGGACTGGCTGATAGAGGTTGTTCTCTCTCTAACCCCTTGGACTGGCTGATATAGGTTTTTCTCTCTCCAACCCCTTGGACTGGCTGATAGAGGTTTTTCTCTCTCTAACCCTTTGGACTGGCTGATAGAGGTTTTTCTCTCTCTAACCCCTTGGATTGGCTGATAGAGGTTTTTCTCTCTCTAACCCATTGGACTGGCTGATATAGGTTTTTCTCTCTCTCGTTCCCCTCTCCCTTAATCCCCTCTAAATGGACAGCAGAGCATCTAACTCTAGCCCCTCCGTCCCTCTCCATCGTCCATCTTCCAACGGTAATGAGACGGGAGGGAGAGGCTCTAAGCCCAGAGACAAATGCCTTCATTGGGGAGGAAATCCCTGACGGTCCCACTATCCTGTCACAAGCTCCAGCAATCCTCCAATCATCTCTTTCTCTCGCTCATTCTCGATCTATTACTGTTGATCTCTATCTCTCTCTCTCCCCCCTTCCTTCTTCTCCCTCTCTGTGAGTGACAGCAACAAGACCCCAGCCAGCAGAGCATAGACGGGTTGGTTGTTTACCAACAAAACCGACACGTGTGCAACTCTAGGGCAAAACAGACAGGGTTGGCTTAGACTGGTGACAACATGTAAACTATATTACGTCTCCAAATGTTTATAGAAAACATAAATACATTTGCACAATGGTACTGGTTGTCTTTCAAATACATAATTACAGTTGTTTGTTAGCTAGCTAGTTATTTTTTGCCATATTAGCACATGACATCAGTCAAAACACTTCAAAACAAGATATGGTATCAAGAAGAAGATACAGTGAGCTGAAACGAGCCACCTACGATTCACCCCTTGGCAGTTTCTTGTCATTGTTGCTAGCTATCTGACCGTTCAGAATCATAACAACGCACGCCTTCCGGCTAAATCGATACGCGCGCATCATTTTTGTGACGTTGTCAGCCAACCCGCCTATTTAGAATGCCGTCTAAACACTATGACCTCAGAGGTCAGCCCACAAGGGCTTCTGGGGTACGTAGCTTCCAAAGCAACACAAGGGAATGACAGTTGGAAAGTTAGATAGAAAACAGTGGGTTCTTTTCACTTTGTTATAGAAAACGTATTGATCACTACACTTAACTTTCAGATACCCTAATACATCCTTGGTTGGTTAGTGATAAAGTTTAAATTCAAAGCACCCAATGAAATGTCATGTTAAGCACCCCATGAAATCTCATGTTAAGCACCCCATGAAATGTCATGTTAAGCACCCAATGAAATGTCATGGTATGAATGTTAAAATGTGTTGGGTTATGGGAGAAAGTTTTGACTTCATATGAATTTGGATCCGTTTTGTATTGTGGTCTATTTGTGTTGTTTTTTACTCTGATTCATTCCACTAATGAGTGGGAACATGGTTTCCGAGCCTGTTGTCTGTTTACGCTGTGTGAATATTCATGTTTGGTGTATGAATATGCAAAATACACACACACACACTGGTGCGTAACACACACGTACACACACACACACACGTACACACACACATACGCGCACGCACAGACACACACCAACACACACAAACAGGTTTCCGTATAAATATCCAACACACCTCTATCCCCGATGATGTTTGATTATTGATAAAGTCATTACTGTTCTACCTCCTCAGGCTCATAGTTGGATATAATGTTGTTTTATTTTTTTTTAAATTACATTTATAATGCATTTTTTTGTACCCAAGGTTACGTATTTAAAAGGTATTCTGGTGTAAAAACTATAATAATCAAGGTTAACCCTTTAGAATGTAGGACTGATATTATTCAAAATAGAATCTTAATTGAATTCAAATACACCATATTAGGACTAGTAATATGATTAGTTTGTAGCCTAAAGTGGTTACGCCATGTTTATGGAAAACGTTTCTGATACTTCAAATACTCTGTCCACTTACAATATTCCATGGCAATTAGATTCACTATAACACCTGTGATTCACATTCATATTTTTATAGCTTGCAGGGCTGTACGTGTAGTGTGTGTGACTGAGCATGGGGGGGAAGCCACCACATGTCTATGGAGGACAGGGTCACGAACCCATCAGCCATACTGAGAGAGAGGGACAGGGATAGGGGGAGGAGACAGGGAAGGAGAGAGGGAAGAGGGGAAGGAGACAGGGAAGGAGAGAGGGAAGAGGGGAAGGAGACAGGGAAGGAGAGAGGGAAGATGGGAAGGAGACTGGGAAGGAGAGAAGGGAGACGTGAAAAGATACAAGGACAAACAACAAAGGAGAGAGACAGTAGAGGAAAAGAGAGTGAAAGAGAATAGATACTAAGATGCAGAGAGAAGGAGAGAGAGAGAGAGAGAGAGAGAGAGAGAGAGAGAGAGAGAGAAAAACAGAGAGAGAGAGAGCAGGGACATGAAATCAAGCTATTGAGAACTTGTCAGTTGTCAAATTAATCAGCCATTCATTCAACCAGTCAGCCAGTTAGTCATTCAGCCAGCCAGCCAGCCAGTCATTCATCCAGTCAGCCAGCCAGTGAGCCAGCCAGCCAGTCATTCAGCCAGACAGTCAGTCTGTCAGTTAGCCAGCCAGTCAGCCAGTCAGCCAGTCAGCCAGCCAGTCACCCAGTCAGTCAGACAGTCAGACAGTTAGCCAGACAGTCACCCAGCCATTCATCCAGCCAGTCAGCCAGTCAGCCGGTCAGTCAGTCAGTCTGTCAGTTAGACAGCCAGCCAGTCAGCCAGCCAGTCACCCAGTCAGTCAGACAGTCAGACAGTCAGCCAGACAGTCACCCAGCCATTCATCCAGCCAGTCAGCCAGTCTGTCAGTTAGCCTGTCAGACAGTCTGTCAGTTAGCCAGTCTGTCAGTCATCCAGTCAGCCAGTCAGTCATTCTGTCAGTTAGCCTGCCAGTCACCCAGCCAGCCAGCCTGTCAGTTAGTCATTCAGCCAGTCAGTCAGTCAGTCAGTCAGCCAGTTAGCCAGTCAGTCATTCTGTCAGTTAGCCTGCCAGTCAGCCAGTCAGCCAGCCAGCCAGCCAGTCACCCATTCATCCAGCCAGTCAGCCAGTCTTTCAGTTAGCCAGTCAGACAGTCTGTCAGTTAGCCAGTCTGTCAGTCATCCAGTCAGCCAGTCAGTCATTCTGTCAGTTAGCCTGCCAGTCACCCAGCCAGCCAGCCTGTCAGTTAGTCATTCAGCCAGTCAGTCACCCAGTCAGTCAGACAGTCAGACAGTCAGCCAGACAGTCACCCAGCCATTCATCCAGCCAGTCAGCCAGTCAGCCGGTCAGTCAGTCAGTCTGTCAGTTAGCCAGTCAGACAGTCTGTCAGTTAGCCAGTCTGTCAGTCATCCAGTCAGCCAGTCAGTCATTCTGTCAGTTAGCCTGCCAGTCACCCAGCCAGCCAGCCTGTCAGTTAGTCATTCAGCCAGTCAGTCAGTCAGTCAGTCAGCCAGTTAGCCAGTCAGTCATTCTGTTAGTTAGCCTGCCAGTCAGCCAGTCAGCCAGCCAGCCAGCCAGTCACCCAGCCAGCCAGCCAGCCAGCCAGTCACCCAGCCAGTTTGTCAGTTAGTCATTCAGCCAGTCTGTCAGTTAGCCAGACTGTCAGTCAGTCTGTCAGTTAGCCAGACTGTCAGTCAGTCAGTCAGTCAGTTAGCCAGTCAGTCAGTCAGTTAGCCAGTCAGTCAGTCACCACCCAACAGTCACCATGGGAGACAATAATGAACAGAGCTAACTCCTATCACCACTCTCTGAAACACCCAGCCACATAGCTACCCTGACAGCACTATCTGAAACACCCAGCCACATAGCTACCCCTGACAGCACTATCTGAAACACCCAGCCACATAGCTACCCCTGACAGCACTATCTGAAACACCCAGCCACATAGCTACCCCTGACAGCACTATCTGAAACACCCAGCCACATAGCTACCCCTGACAGCACTATCTGAAACACCCAGCCACATAGCTACCCCTGACAGCACTATCTGAAACACCCAGCCACATACAGTGGGGCAAAAAAGTATTTAGTCAGCCACCAATTGTGCAAGTTCTCCCACTTAAAAAGATGAGAGAGGCCTGTAATTTTCATCATAGGTACACGTCAACTATGACAGACAAATTGAGAAAAAAAATTCCAGAAAATCCCATTGTAGGATTTTTAATGAATTTATTTGCAAATTATGGTGGAAAATAAGTATTTGGTCACCTACAAACAAGCAAGATTTCTGGCTCTCACAGACCTGTAACTTCTTCTTTAAGAGGCTCCTCTGTCCTCCACTCGTTACCTGTATTAATGGCACCTGTTTGAACTTGTTATCAGTATAAAAGACACCTGTCCACAACCTCAAACAGTCACACTCCAAACTTCACAATGGCCAAGACCAAAGAGCTGTCAAAGGACACCAAAAACAAAATTGTAGACCTGCACCAGGCTGGGAAGACTGAATCTGCAATAGGTAAGCAGCTTGGTTTGAAGAAATCAACTGTGGGAGCAATTATTAGGAAATGGAAGACATACAAGACCACTGATAATCTCCCTCGATCTGGGGCTCCATGCAAGATCTCACCCCGTGGGGTCAAAATGATCACAAGAACGGTGAGCAAAAATCCCAGAACCACACGGGGGGGACCTAGTGAATGACCTGCTGAGAGCTGGGACCAAAGTAACAAAGCCAACCATCAGTAACACACTACGCCGCCAGGGACTCAAATCCTGCAGTGCGAGACGTGTCCCCTGCTTAAGCCAGTACATGTCCAGGCCCGTCTGAAGTGCATTTGGATGATCCAGAAGAGGATTGGGAGAATGTCATATGGTCAGATGAAACCAAAATATAACTTTTTGGTAAAAACTCAACTCGTCATGTTTGGAGGACAAAGAATGCTGAGTTGCATCCAAAGAACACCATACCTACTGTGAAGCATGGGGTTGGAAACATCATGCTTTGGGGCTGTTTTTCTGCAAAGGGACCAGGACGACTGATCCGTGTAAAGGAAAGAATGAATGGGGCCATGTATCGTGAGATTTTGAGTGAAAACCTCCTTCCATCAGCAAGGGCATTGAAGATGAAACGTGGCTGGGTCTTTCAGCATGACAATGATCCCAAACACACCGCCCGGGCAACGAAGGAGTGGCTTCGTAAGAAGCATTTCAAGGTCCTGGAGTGGCCTAGCCAGTCTCCAGATCTCAACCCCATAGAATATATTTGGAGGGGAGTTGAAAGTCTGTGTTGCCCAGCGACAGCCCCAAAACATCACTGCTCTAGAGGAGATCTGCATGGAGGAATGGGCCAAAATACCAGCAACAGTGTGTGAAAACCTTGTGAAGACTTACAGAAAACGTTTGACCTGTGTCATTGCCAACAAAGGGTATATAACAAAGTATTGAGAAACTTTTGTTATTGACCAAATACTTATTTTCCACCATCATATGCCAATAAATTCATTAAAAATCCTACAATGTGATTTTCTGGATTTTTTTTTCTAATTTTGTCTGTCATAGTTGACGTGTACTTATGATGAAAATTACAGGCCTCTCTCATCTTTTTAAGTGGGAGAACTTGCACAATTGGTGGCTGACTAAATACTTTTTTTCCCCACTGTAGCTACCTCTGACAGCACTATCTGAAACACCCAGCCACATAGCTACCCTGACAGCACTATCTGAAACACCCAGCCACATAGCTACCCCTGACAGCACTATCTGAAACACCCAGCCACATAGCTACCCCTGACAGCACTATCTGAAACACCCAGCCACATAGCTACCCCTGACACTCGCACGCACTCACGCACGCATGCTCGTACACACACACACACAAACACAGACACACACAGACACACACACAATGGAGGTAAAATAAAGGCACGGAGATGCCAAACCACAAAGCCAAGATGGCCACCAGCGTGCCGAAGGGGTTGGCTGCCAAGAAGCTGTCCACCCACAGGATCAGGTTAACCAGGAAGAAGTCTGCAAACAAGATCCTGACAGTGAATATCTCACTGGAAAAATGGGCAACAGAATCACCCCCATAAAGTCTAGACATGTTTCAAGATTTTTCAGTCAAGCATGTTGCCATGATGTGTAGAAGCTGTTATTGACAAAGGGAATATGAATCATAAACACATAGAAAACGTTGTTGTTCCATGTACAATAGATTGAGGAGGGTGTTCATTAGAAAAGGGGTGTTGGATTGCATGTGGATGGTAGTCATCCTAGCGAATAATTTAAATTGAAATGTGCTCCACTCCATATCAGCTAAACATTCACATTGGCAAAATAAGGATATACAACTCCAACACAACACTCACTGTTCTTGTTACAAATGCATGACTATTGTCTCACATTAATCAGGCCAGCCCTGATCAACAGTCACAGAGTGCTTTACAGATACCCAGCCTAAAACCCCAAAGAGCAAGCAATGCAGAGGCAGAAGCAAAGTGACTACCTGGCTGAGCTTGATCAGCAGGGGTCCGGGACAAGGTAGACACATGGGGAAATCAGGCCAGGGGTCCACAGCTGCAGTCCACAGCTGCAGCACACGACCAGGGGCTCAGGTCCTCCGGGAGGGGAGACAGAGCGAGTGGGAGGAGAGATTAGTTGGAGCAAGCCTAAGATCACACATTATTGCTGATCTAGGGTCAGGTCCCACCAGTCCATATCATTTGATTCATTATGATCTAAAAGGCTAAATGTATCCTAGATCTGCACTCCTACTCTATGACGCTTTGTGAATACGGGTCCAGATAAGACAAGCTGAACCTAGCCCCCCGGCACATAAGCTATTGCAGAGTTGGGAGACAATGTGGCCCCGTTCAATGTCACCCCTGGACAGGGACATCTAGGAAGGAGCTTACCCAACCACTCTGACGCAGTGGTTGGGTGGCTAGTCGAGGCAGAGTTGTGCTAGGCAGATCTGAAAGAGAGGCACATCATTATTTTAATGAGAATTCAGTCCACTTGACAATTGAACAGAATTCAGTATTCTTTATGATGATGATTTGTACAACTTGAGACAGATAGCGATATGGTACAAATAGATTAAAACATGATATGGAATGTAACATAGATACATACGATGTGCATATGGTGGTTTCAAATAATAATGTCACTACAGATAGCTAGCTCTGTCCATGCTTTTCCTAGAAAATGTCTATCTGATGTTATAGCTAGCTAGTTGATGTTGTTCTGGCTAGCTCACCCAAAGCAGGCTTTGCTCCTCTTCGGTGGTCTGCAGATGCATGACTACATGATCATGATGTTGTGGCTTTAACATTTAATGGACATTGCACTAGAACAACAACAATTAGCTAGCTACATAATATGGATATTTTCAGGAAAAGCAGCTCATATAGCAAGACATTAAAATGTCTATCATTGCATTGGTTCGACATTGACATCTAGCTATCTAATTAAGATTTTTTTCTCTGTAGCACTTTGCTGTCATCTTGTCTGGGTACTGCAACAGCCCGATTGAAGCAACAGCATGTCTAATCTTCTCCCCCATCCCCTCTTGATTCTACAGGGAGCTAGCCTGTTCTCCTCAAAACATCACTAGCAAGATAGCTAACGTTAGCCAACTTGAGCAGAGATCTCAGCGTGCTAACTTGCAAAGCCAACCAACTACACACCAAATATACACTAACTAATGATAGTCTCAGCCAAATGACAAGTAGCTACATAGCTAGAACCTCTAGATATAGGCTAACCAGAAGGCAGCTTTGTAGCAGTTATCCAATGTGGAAACACTTTTCATTTTGATAATTCATCTTCCTCACCAACTCCTTTCTGTAGCTTTAAAATTCTGTATATATAATTTCGTTATTTCAACTAATTTGATCCATATTTAGCACAGTGGAAAGTGTGTTTCCAAGACCGGAACCCTGGCCCCCAGTTTGAAAGTACGTTCCAGAATGACAACACCTTACCTGATTGGCTGGAAGAAAAAGCCCACCCACCAGAGCTCTCATGTTTTCCTCTACTGCTTGATTGCAAAGCAGCTTTTACAAGCACAAAACTTTTGGCAGAGGTTAGTCGCTAATTTAGTGCCAAAACAGATTCACAGAAGATTCACCAGTCACAAGTTTAGTAAATGAGCTCTCAAATTGAGTTGCATGCTTGCAAATCTTATTGAATTTGTTCACATATCAAGTTCAATTGTTTGCCAGTGTTGTTGTATTTATTCCCACATCACATTACGTGCTTGAGACTGTTGCTGCATTTATTCTCAAAAGAAGTTACGTTTGCAAATATTTTTGCAACAACAAAACTGATTACACAGGTGCAACTGATATTTTACATGTGCAAATCATACTTTACGTGGTTGTACACTTACCTCCATAACACACACACACAAACACACACACAGACACACACACACACACATAGCTACGCCTGACATACACAAACACACAAACACACACGCCAGCTCCACCTTCAAAGCTCCTCGTAATCCATTAGCTACACATCTCTTTCCCATAAAGAGGGACACAGAGGAACACATGGATTTGGAGTACATCACTCTTTTTCCCCCTTCTTTCTTTCATGTTGTAGAGGACGACTTCCCTTTTCACCCTCTTCCTCGACTTGTACAGCATGTTTGCAACACCGAGCCGGTCAACCAGACAGCCAGCTAGCGTCAGTCAGCCAGTCAGCCAGCCAGTAAGCCAGTCAGCCAGTGAGTCAGCCAGTGAGTCAGCCAGTCAGCCAGTGAGTCAGCCAGTCAGCCAGTCAGCCAGTCAGCCAGTCAGTCAGTGAGTCAGTCAGTCAGCCAGTCAGCCAGTCAATGAGTCAGTCAGCCAGTCAGCCAGTCAGCCAGTCAGTCAGTCAGTCAGCCAGTGAGTCAGTCAGCCAGTCATCCAGTGAGTCAGTGAGCCAGTCAGTCAGCCAGTCAGTCAGTCAGCCAGTCAGCCAGTCAGCCAGTCAGCCAGCCAGCCAGCCAGTCAGTCAGCCAGTGAGCCAGTCATTGAATAAGTCAGTCAGTCAGCCAGCCAGCCAGTCAGTCAGTGAGTCACTCAGTCAGCCAGTCAGTCAGCCAGTCAACCAGTCATTCAGTCAGTCAGTCAGTCAGCCAGCCAGTCAGCCAGTCAGCCAGACAGTCAGTCAGTCAGTCAGTCAGTCAGTCAGTGAGTCAGCCAGTCAGTCAGTCAGTCAGTCAGTGAGTCAGCCAGTCTGTCAGCCAGCCAGCCAGCAGTCAGTCAGTCAGCCAGCCAGTCAGTAAGTCAGCCAGTCAGCCAGTCAGTCAGTCAGTCAGCGAGTCAGCCAGTCAGCCAGTCAGCCAGCAGGTCAGTCAGTGAGTCAGTCAGTCAGCCAGTCAGCCAGTCAGCCAGTCAGCCAGTTGTCAGCCAGCCAGCCAGCCAGCAGTCAGTCAGTCAGTCAGTGAGTCAGTCAGCCAGCCAGTCAGCCAGTCAGTCAGCCAGTGAGCCAGTCAGTGAGTCAGTCAGCCACCCAGTCAGTAAGTCAGTCAGTCAGCCAGTCAGTCTGTCAGTCAGTCAGTGAGTCAGCCAGTCAGCCAGTCAGCCAGCCAGCCAGTCAGCCAGCCAGCCAGTCAGCCAGTCGGCCAGTCAGCCAGTCAGTCAGTCAGCCAGTTAGCCAGTCAGCCAGTCAGCCAGTCAGCCAGCCAGTCAGTCAGCCAGTCAGCCAGTCAGCCAGTCAGTCAGTCAGTCAGTCAGTCAGGCAGTCAGTCAGTCAGTGAGTCAGTCCGTCAGTCAGTCAGTGAGTCAGCCAGTCAGTCAGCCAGTCAGCCAGCCAGTCAGCCAGTCAGCCAGTCAGCCAGTCAGTCAGTCAGCCAGCCAGTCAGCCAGTTAGCCAGTCAGCCAGTTAGCCAGTCAGTCAGTCAGCTAGTCAGTAAGTCAGCCAGTCAGCCAGTCAGCCAGTCAGCCAGTCAGTCAGTCAGTCAGCCAGCCAGTCAGCCAGTCAGTCAGTCAGCCAGTGAGCCAGTCATTGAATCAGTCAGTCAGCCAGCCAGCCAGTCAGTCAGTGAGTCATTCAGTCAGCCAGTCAGTCTGCCAGTCAGCCAGTCAGTCAGTCAGTGAGTCAGCCAGTATGTCAGTCAGTCAGTCAGTCAGCCAGCTAGTCAGTCATTGAGTCAGTCAGTCAGCCAGTCAGCCAGTCATCAGCCAGACAGTCAGTCAGTCAGTCAGCGAGTCAGCCAGTCAGCCAGCCAGTCAGTCAGTGAGTGAGTCAGTCAGCCAGTCAGTCAGGCAGTCAGGCAGTCAGTCAGTCAGTCAGTCAGTCAGCCAGCCAGTCAGTCAGTCAGTTAGTGAGTCAGCCAGTCAGTCAGTGAGTCAGTGAGTCAGTGAGTCAGTCAGTCAGTCAGCCAGCCAGTCGGTCAGTTAGTCAGTCAGTCAGCCAGTCAGCCAGTCAGCCAGTCAGTCAGTCAGCCAGTCATCCAGCCAGTCATCCAGCCAGTCAGCCAGCCAGTCAGCCAGTCAGCCAGTAAGTCAGTCAGCCAGCCAACCAATCAGTCAGTCAGTCAGCCAGTCAGCCAGTCAGTCAGCTGTACTGTCTCACTGCCAGATATCCAACAGGGTACACAGAGAGACATGGGTGTTGGTGCTGCAGTGAGCTATCATAGGTATACACTTGGTTGCCTGTGATTTCTGGTTTAGAGGAAGGATAATTTATGACTTCAGAGTGTGTGCCCCATATGGCACTATATTCCCTATGTAGTGCACTACTTTTGACCGGAGCCGGTCAAAAGTATTGCACTATATTGGGGAAAGGGTTCCATTTGAGACGCAGAAGAGTCTTACTCAACTTCTCTCAAAGGCTTCAGCCCAAGGCCATTTTCTTCGGTGTCTCTCAGTACAGTGAAAGTGTGTGTGTGTGTGAGTGCGTGCGAGCGTGTGTGTTGTCTCTGCACGTGGCCCATTTGCCTACAGTTTTGTAAGTGTGAGACAGTCTTATCTTTCCCTTAGGCAGCATGTAGCAGGTAGGATAAAACAACAGGGATGGGACCATAGCAACACTATCATCCCCCACAGAAGAGAGAAGTGGGAGTGATTGATTTAAAATAAAGTCAGGGCAGGAAATAGAGAGAGAGTGGCTAGAGACTGTTTACCTGCCTTCTGCTGCTGTTGGGCTGGGAGGGACAGGGAAGAGAGGGCCAGAGAAAAGACCAGTAAAGTTCAGCTCATCTTCGCAGCATGGTGCTGGGAGACTGGCTGAGCTGGTTAAGGTCTAAGGGAGGGAGGGAGAGAGGGAGGGAGGGGGAGAGAGAGAGAGAGATATCTATTTCACTTTCTCTGGCAATGTAAAGATATGTTTCCCATGCAAATAAAGCCCTTTGAATTGAATTGAATTGAGAGAGAGAGAGAGAGAGAGAGAGAGAGAGAGAGAGAGAGAGAGAGAGAGAGAGAGAGAGAGAGAGAGAGAGAGAGAGAGAGAGAGGGGGGGGGATAGAGAGAGGGAGAGCGATAGAGGGGGAGAGAGAGAGTGAAAAAGAGAAAGAGAGAGAGCGAGAGAGTGTGTGTGAGAGAGAGAGAGAGAGAGAGAGAGAGAGAGAGAGAGAGAGAGATAGAGGTGAGGGATAGAGAAGTCTGGCTGAGATTGCTGTGGTCTGAGGCCATCTCTCTCAGCCACTCAGACTAACACATGGTGTCTGTCACCAGCCGACACCTCTCTGTTCTGCCCCCCAGCTCAGACTAACACATGGTGTCTGTCACCAGCCGACACCTCTCTGTTCTGCCCCCCAGCTCAGACTAACACATGGTGTCTGTCACCAGCCGACACCTCTCTGTTCTGCCCCCCAGCTCAGACTAACACATGGTGTCTGTCACCAGCCGTCACCTCTCTGCTCTGCCCCCCAGCTCAGAGCACGGCCAGCAGCGGCAGTATGTGTTTGTGTGTGTGTCACCTTCCCTCCCTCCCTCCACACATCTCCCTCCAACTGAGTGTGTGATTACTAAAGAATTTGTTACCACTCATAATATCAAGGTAGGAGTTAGGAGAGGTGAGAGCAGAGGAGGGAGGAGGAAGAGGCGGGAAGAGGGCAAACAGGGTGAGGAAGAAGACATGAGGGAAGGAAGAGGGGGATTGAAAGTGACAGAGATAGGATAAATTGAGGGAAGAGAGAGGAGGAGGAGGAGAGGATCTGAAAGCAGAACTGTTGTGTCCATTGCTGATAACCAGAAAGCATCAGAACATAAATCCTGTTCCGCCCCCCAACCCAGGGCTCAGTGATCTTATTTGTCACCCTTTAATCGTGGGAGGAGCCTTTGGAACTTGACAAAACTATCAGCACCATGCACAAGTGTCTGTCTCTCTTTTTCCCCCTTCTCTCTCTCTCTCTCTCTCTCTCTCTCTCTCTCTCTCTCTCTCTCTCTCTCTCTCTCTCTCTCTCTCTCTCTCTCTCTCTCTCTCTCTCTCTCTCTCTCTCTCTCTGTCTCTCTCTCTCTCTCTCTTTCTCTCTCTCTCTCTCTCTGCTCTCTCTCTCTCTCTCTGTCTCTCTCTCTCTCTCTCTCTCTGTCTCTCTCTCTCTCTCTCTCCCTCCCTCCCTCCCTATACACTGCCTATGGTCAAACATGACCTACATACTCTCACTCAGACACACATTTTCTCTGACCAATCCAATAGGATTTTCCAGAACTGTGTAGAGATGCCAGTCATCCATTATGCAGAGGCCGGGTGTTGACAGGACTGTTACTGACTGAGGCTGGATCAAAAGAGAGCGTTATGAATGTCTAAAATAAACTGTACCACTGTTTGGATCTCTCTCTCTCTCTCTCTCTCTCTCTCTCTCTCTCTCTCTCTCTCTCTCTCTCTCTCTCTCTCTCTCTCTCTCTCTCTATCTATCTATCTCTCATTCATCCATCAGAGTGGTAATACACTGGGCTCCTGAGTGTCACTCTACCCCCCTGGGAACCAGAGCATTGGAAGTCTCATGAGCAATAGTATATGAACTCAGTTGTACCATGCTGTTACTGTAGGGAGTATCTAGTAGAGGACATAGTATCAGGTGTACTGTAGGGAGTATCTAGTAGAGGACATAGTATCAGGTGTACTGTAGGGAGTATCTAGTAGAGGACATAGTATCAGGTGTACTGTAGGGAGTATCTAGTAGAGGACATAGTATCAGGTGTACTGTAGGGAGTATCTAGTAGAGGACATAGTATCAGGTGTACTGTAGGGAGTATCTAGTAGAGGACATAGTATCAGGTGTACTGTAGGGAGTATCTAGTAGAGGACATAGTATCAGGTGTACTGTAGGGAGTATCTAGTAGAGGACATAGTATCAGGTGTACTGTAGGGAGTATCTAGTAGAGGACATAGTATCAGGTGTACTGTAGGGAGTATCTAGTAGAGGACATAGTATCAGGTGTACTGTAGGGAGTATCTAGTAGAGGACATAGTATCAGGTGTACTGTAGGGAGTATCTAGTAGAGGACATAGTATCAGGTGTACTGTAGGGAGTATCTAGTAGAGGACATAGTATCAGGTGTACTGTAGGGAGTATCTAGTAGAGGACATAGTATCAGGTGTACTGTAGGCACTAGAAGAGGAGGTAAAAGAGACTGAAGGGAAAGAGTGTAGGTGGGTCAAAAGACATGTGTAGAATGTGGAATGAATGGTATGCCATCTGTATTCTGAGTTGGCCCTCAGCCCTCTCTTCCTCCCTATATTGTCATATAGCCTGTCCCTCTTTCCCCCAATGCCCCCCTTATTATACTCATTTTAACACCTACTCCTCTCCTGTCCCCCTCATCCCCCCCCCCCCCTTATTATACTCATTTTACCACCTACTCATCTCCTCTCCCCCTCGTTCCCCCACACACCCCTTATTATCCTCATTTTAACACCTACTCCTCTCCTCTCCCCCTCATTCCCCACACCCCCCTAATTATCCTCATTTGACCACCTACTCCTCTCCTCTCCCCCTCATTCCCCCACACCCCCCTTATTATCCTCATTTTAACACCTACTCCTCTCCTCTCCCCCTCATTCCCCCCCCCCCCCTAATTATACTCATTTGACCACCTACTCCTCTCCTCTCCCCCTCGTTCCCCCCCCCCCCCTTATTATCCTAATTTTACCACCTACTCCTCTCCTCTCCCCCTCGTTCCCCCCCCCCCCCCCTTATTATCCTAATTTGACCACCTACTCCTCTCCTCTCCCCCTCGTTCCCCCACACCCCCCTTATTATCCTCATTTTACCACCTACTCCTCTCCTCCTCTTTTCCCTCCTTTCTTCCCTCTTCTTCCCTCCCACTTCTCTCTTCTGTAGGGGATGATAGTGTTGCTATGGTCCCATCCCTGTTGTTTTATCCTACCTGCTACATGCTGCCTAAGGGAAAGATAAGACTGTCTCACACTTACAATACTGTAGGCAAATGGGCCACGTGCAGAGACAACACACACACACACACACACACACTTTCACTGTACTGAGAGACACTGAAGAAAATGGCCTTACAGTACACCTGAGACTATGTCCTCTACTAGATACTCCCTACAGTACACCTGATACTATGTCCTCTACTAGATACTCCCTACAGTACACCTGAGACTATGTCCTCTACTAGATACTCCCTACAGTACACCTGAGACTATGTCCTCTACTAGATACTCCCCTACAGTACACCTGAGACTATGTCCTCTACTAGATACTCCCTACAGTACACCTGATACTATGTCCTCTACTAGATACTCCCTACAGTACACCTGAGACTATGTCCTCTACTAGATACTCCCTACAGTACACCTGAGACTATGTCCTCTACTAGATACTCCCTACAGTACACCTGAGACTATGTCCTCTACTAGATACTCCCTACAGTACACCTGATACTATGTCCTCTACTAGATACTCCCTACAGTACACCTGATACTATGTCCTCTACTAGATACTCCCTACAGTACACCTGATACTATGTCCTCTACTAGATACTCCCTACAGTACACCTGATACTATGTCCTCTACTAGATACTCCCTACAGTACACCTGATACTATGTCCTCTACTAGATACTCCCTACAGTACACCTGATACTATGTCCTCTACTAGATACTCCCTACAGTAACAGCATGGTACAACTGAGTTCATATACTATTGTTCATGAGACTTCCAATGCTCTGGTTCCCAGGGGGGTAGAGTGACACTCAGGAGCCCAGTGTATTACCACTCTGATGGATGAATGAGAGATAGATAGAGAGAGAGAGAGAGAGAGAGAGAGAGGGGGGGGTGATGGGAGAACAATAAATTACTAGATACAGAGATTGTCACGACTTCCGCCGAGGCTGCCCCCCCTCCTGGTTCGGGAAGGCTTCGGCGTTCGTCGTCAACGGAGTACTAGCTACTGCCGATCACATTCTCATCACTCCACTTGTCATGTCTTGTCAATCACACACACCTGGTGCTCATTCCCCTAATTAGTATGTGTATAAGTGTTCCCTCTGTTCCCCTTGTCTTTGTGAGTGATTGTTTTGTTGTGAGAGTGTGTAGCTCGGTTGAGCTACATTTCACTGTGTTATTGCCAAGGTGGAGGTTTTCCCTTGTACAGTGTCGTTTGATGCTTGGGGTGTTTGATTTATGCAAACGGATTAAACTCTGGACTTCAGTATTTTACCTCCTGCGCCTGACTCCTTCTTTCACACCTCGTCACAGAGATACACAGTACACAGTATTGAGAGAGAGAGAGAGAGAGATATCCAAACAGTGGTACAGTTTATTTTAGACATTCATAACGCTCTCTTTTGATCCAGCCTCAGTCAGTAACAGTCCTGTCAACACCCGGCCTCTGCATATTGGATGACTGGCATCTCTACACAGTTCTGGAAAATCCTATTGGTGAGAGAAAATGTGTGTCTGTGTGAGAGTATGCAGGTCATGTTTGACCATAGGCAGTGTCTAGGGAGGGAGGGAGGGAGGGGGGAGGGAGGGAGGAGGGGGAGGAAGGGAGGGAGAGAGAGAGAGAGAGAGAGAGAGAGAGAGAGAGAGAGAGAGAGAGAGAGAGAGAGAGAGAGAGAGAGAGAGAGAGAGAGAGAGAGAGAGAGGAAAAAGAGAGACAGACACTTTTGCATGGTGCTGATAGTTTTGTCAACTTCCAAAGGCTCCTCCCACGATTAAAGGGTGACAAATAAGATCACTGAGCCCTGGGTTGGGGGGCGGAACAGGATTTCTGTTTTGATGCTTTCTGGTTATCAGCAGTGGACACAACAGTTCTGCTTTCAGATCCTCTCCTCCTCCTCCTCTCTCCTCCCTCAATTTATCCTATCTCTGTCACTTTCAATCCCCCTCTTCCTTCCCTCATATCTTCTTCCTCACCCTGTTTGCCCTCTTCCCGCCTCTTCCTCCTCCCTCCTCTGCTCTCACCTCTCCTAACTCCTACCTTGATATATTGAGTGGTAACAAGTTCTTTAGTAATCACACACTCAGTTGGAGGGAGATGTGTGGAGGGAGGGAGGGAAGGTGACACACACACAAACACATACTGCAGCTGCTGGCCGTGCTCTGAGCTGGAGGGCAGAACAGAGAGGTGACGGCTGGTGACAGACACCATGTGTTAGTCTGAGCTGGAGGGCAGAACAGAGAGGTGTCGGCTGGTGACAGACACCATGTGTTAGTCTGAGCTGGGGGGCAGAACAGAGAGGTGTCGGATAGTGACAGACACCATGTGTTAGTCTGAGTTGGGGGGCAGAACAGAGAGGTGACGGCTGGTGACAGACACCATTTGTTAGTCTGTGGCTGAGAGAGATGGCCTCAGACCACAACAATCTCAGCCAGACTTCTCTATCCCTCACCTCTCTCTCTCTCTCTCTCTCAATCTCTCTCTCTCTCTCTTTCTCTTTCTCTTTCACTCTCTCTCTCCCCCTCTATCTCTCTCCCTCTCTCTATCCCTCTCTCTCTCTCTCTCTCTCTCTCTCTCTCTCATTTCAACTCAATTCAAAGGGCTTTATTGGCACGGGAAACTCCTGTTTACATTTCCAAAGAAAGTGAAATAGATCTCTCCCTCCCTCCCTCCCTCCCTCCCTCCCTCCCTTAGACCTCAGCCAGCTCAGCCAGTCTCCCAGCACCAAGATGAGCTGAATTTTACTGGTCTTTTCTCTGGCCCTCTCTTCCCTGTCCCTCCCAGCCCAACAGCAGCAGAAGGCAGTTAAACAGTCTCTAGCCACTCTCTCTCTATTTCCTGCCCTGGAAAAAAAAAATCAATCACACATGCCCTCCCTCCGAAAAACCTCCCCCCTCCTTGTATCCCTTCCCTCCCTTTCCACATCCTCTCTCTTCTTCCTCTTCTGACATTTCTTTCTGCTCCTCACCGTGTTTTTTACCTCCTCCTCTGGTAACTCTTTCTCCTGCTTCCTCTCCTCCTCCTCTCCTCCTCCTCTTCTCCTCCTCCTCTCCTCCTTCTCTCCTCCTTCTCTCCTCCTCCTCTCCTCCTCCTCTGGTAAATGTTTCTCCTGCTTCCTCTCCTCCTCCTCTACTCCTCCTCCTCTCCTCCTTCTCTCCTCCTCCTCTCCTCCTCCTCTGGTAAATGTTTCTCCTGCTTCCTCTCCTCCTCCTCCTCTCCTCCTTCTCTCCTCCTCCTCTCCTCCTCTGGTAACTGTTTCTCCTGCTTCCTCTCCTCCTCCTCTCCTCCTCTTCTCCTCCTCCTCTCCTCCTTCTCTCCTCCTACTCTCCTCCTCCTCTGGTAACTGTTTCTCCTGCTTCCTCTCCTCCTCCTCTCCTCTTCTTCTCCTACTCCTCTCCTCCTCCTCTCCTCCTCCTCTGGTAACTCTTTCTCCTGCTTCCTCTCCTCCTCCTCTCCTGCTTCCTCTCCTCCTCCTCTCCTCCTCTTCTCATCCCAATGGGCAAAAACTGGCTGAATCAACATTGTTTCCACGTCTTTTCAACCACCTAAAAAATCAATGTGATGACGATTTGCAAAAAGTAATCAGCGTAAGGGCATTTCGTATTTTTTTCACCCAACTTTTAACCTAAATCCAATGATAAGGTGATTTTTGTTTTTTGATTTCACGTTGAATTCACGTTAGTTGGAAACTCAGCCAAATGTCAATCAAAACTAGACGTTGAACTGAGTCATTTAATCTCTCCATTTCTCATCCTCTTATGGCACTAAAAACTAATCACACACACACACGCACGCACGCGCGCACGCGCACACGCGCACACGCGCACACGCACACACGCACACACGCACACACACACACACACACACACACACACACACACACACACACACACACACACACACACACACAGCTATTACAGCCCTGGCCTAGCAGAATATTATACAGCCAGGCCTTATCACTGGTATAGCAGAATATTATACAGCCAAGCCTTATCACTGGCATAGCTTAAAATTATACAGCCAAGCCTTATCACTGGCATAGCAGAATATTATACAGCCAGGCCTTATCACTGGCATAGCAGAACATTATACAGCCAGGCCTTATCACTGGCATAGCAAAATATTATACAGCCAAGCCTTATCACTGGCCTAGCATAATATTATACAGCCAAGCCTTATCAATGCTGGTTAGCCTGAAACCCTACCATCTGATTTTTATTTCATAGTAAGTATGTGTGTATATGTATGTGTAAGCCAGTTCCTGATTTTGTGTGTGTGTATGTCTCTCTATGTGTGTCTCTCTGTGTGTGTGTTTGTGTGTGTGTACATCAGCCCGCTTTCCATTTAACCGAATGTGAGCTGTCAACCCTGTTTTTCATTACTTAGCCTGCCGTCACCAACATACGTGTGTGTGTGTGTGTGTGTGTAAACTCATGAATGCATGCCTGCCTGTGCAGGTTGATGATCTCTCTGTATTGTAAGCAGTCAAGTGTCACAGCAAAGCGTGAACTTTTCAACCATGCCTCTGAAATCTAAAAATAACACCAGGCTGTTTTGAGGGGTTGCAGGTTATGGTAATGTTATTTTCTGTGTGTGTGCGTGGACTTGCATTTATGTGTGTGTGTATTTGTGTGCATGCACATTCTTGTGTGTGTGTGCTTGTGTGCTTGTATGTGTTTGTGTTTAATGTTGGCTTTGACAGCTTGAGGGATGGCTTCCATCTGCTCCAAACATACATGGAATCATCCTTCAGGTTTTTAGTTTCAGTAATAACCAACCGCATCCAAATGGAGGCCTAACATCTAGATCAGGGCTCTCCAACCTTGTTCCTGGAGAGATACCCTCCCATAGGTTTTCACTCCAACCCTGTTCCTGGAGAGCTACCCTCCTGTAGGTTTTCACTCCAACCCCAGTTGTAACTAACCTGATTCAGCTTTTCAACCAGCTAATTATTAGAATCAGGTGCGCTAGATTACAGTTGGAGTGAAAACCTACAGGACGGTAGCTCTCCAGGATCAGGGTTGGAGTGAAAACCTACAGGACAGTAGCTCTCCAGGAACAGGGTTGGAGTGAAAACCTACAGGACGGTAGCTCTCTGGGAACAGGGTTGGAGAGCCCTGATCTAGATTATACACCCAGCGGCAACAGTAAGTCTCTCACTGTTGCCGCTTGCTACAGACCCCCCTCAGCCCCCAGCTGTGCCCTGGACACCATATGTGAATTGGTTGCCCCCCATTTATCCTCAGAGTTCATACTGCTTGGTGATCTAAATTGGGATATGCTGCCACCCCGGCCATCCTACAATCCAAACTAGATGCCCTCAATCTCACACAAATTATCAACGAACCTACCAGGTACAACCCTAAATCCGTAAACATGGGCACCCTCATAGATATCATCCTGGCTAACTTACCCTCTAAATACACCACCGCTGTCTTCAACCAGGATCTCAGCGATCACTGCCTTATTGCCTGCGTCCGTATCGGGTCCGCGGTCAAACGACCACCCCTCATCACTGTCAAACGCTACCTAAAACACTTTAGCGAGCAGGCCTTCCTAATTGACCTGGCCCAGGTATCCTGGATGGATAGTGATCTCATTCGAACTCAGTCAGTAGAGGATGCCTGGTTGTTCTTTAAAAATAATTTACTCTCAATCTTAAATAAACATGCTCCATTCAAAAAATACTGAACTAAGAACGGATATAGCCCCTGGTTCTCCTCAGACTTGACTGCCCTTGACCAGCACAAAAACATCCTGTGGTGTACTGCATTAGCATCAAATAGCCCCCACAATATGCAACTTTTCAGAGAAGTTAGGAACCAATATACACAAGCAGTTAGGAAAGCAAAGGCTAGCTTTTTCAAACAGAAATGTGCATCCTGTAGCACTAACTCCAAAAAGTTTTGGGACTCTGTAAAGTCCATGGAGAATAAGAGCACCTCCTCCCAGCTGCCCACTGCACTGAGGCTAGGAAACACTATCACCACCGATAAATCTACAGTAATCGAGAATTTCAACAAGCTTTTTGCTATGGCTGGCCATGCTTTCCACCTGGCTACCACTACCCCGGCCACCAGCTCTGCACCCTCCGCTGCAACTTGCCCATGCCCCCCCGCTTCTCCTTCACACAAATTCAGACAGCTGATGTTCTGAAAGAGCTGCAAAATCTGGACCCTTACAAATCATCTGGGCTAGACAATCTGGACCATTTCTTTCTAAAACTAGCCGCCGAAATTGTCGTAACCCCTATTACTAGCCTGCTCAACCTCTCTTTCGTAACGTCTGAGATCCTCAAAGGGGGTGACACTCTAGATCCTACTCTGTTACAGACCTATATCCATTTTGCCCTGCCTTTCGAAAGTTTTTGAAAGCCAAGTTAACAAACAGATCACCGACCATTTCGCAGACTAAATAGCTTTGGTTTCTCAAATGACTGCCTCGCCTGGTTCACCAACTACTTCTCAGATAGAGTTCAATGTGTCAAATCAGGGGGCCTGTTGTCTGGACCTATGGTAGTCTCTATGGGGGTGCCACAGGGTTCAATTCTCGGGCCGACTCTTTTCTCTGTGTAGATCAATGATGTCGCTCTTGCTGCTGGTGACTCTCAGATCCACCTCTACGCAGACGACACCATTTTGTATACATCTGGCCCTTCATTGGACACTGTGTTAACAAACCTCCAAACGAGCTTCAATGCCATACAACACTCCTTCCGTAGCCTCCAACTGCTCTTAAACACTAGTAAAACTAAATGCATGCTCTTCAATCGAACGCTGCTGGCGGGTCTGACCTAGAGTATGTGGACAACTACAAATACCTAGGTGTCTGGTTAGACTGTAAACTATCCTTCCAGACTCACATTAAGCATCTCCAATCCAAAGTTAAATCTAGAATCGGCTTCCTATTTCGCAACAAAGCCTCCTTCACTCATGCTGCAAAATATGCCCTCGTTAAACTGACTATCCTACCGATCCTTGACTTTGGCGATGTCATTTACAAAATAGCCACCAACACTCTACTCAGCAAATAGGATGTAGTCTATCACAGTGCCATCCGTTTTGTCACCAAAGCCCCATATACTACCCACCACTGTGACCTGTATGCTCTTGTTGGCTGGTCCTCACTACATATTCGTCGCCAGACCCACTGGCTCCAGGTCATCTATAAATCACTGCTAGGCATATCCTCGCCTTATCTTAGCTCATTGGTCACCATAGCAACACCCACCCGTAGTATGCGCTCCAGTAGGTATATCTCACTGGTCATCCCCAAAGCCAACACCTCCTTTGGATGCCATTCCTTCCAGTTCTCTGCTGCCAATGACTGGAACGAATTGCAAAAATCTCTGAAGCTGGAGACTCTTATCTCCCTCACTAACTTTAAGCATCAGTTGTCAGAGCACCTTACCGATCACTGCACCTGTACACAGCCCATCTGAAATTAGCCCACCCAACTACCTCATCCCCATATTGTTATTTATTTTGCTCATTTGCACCCCAGTATCTCTATTTGCACATCATATCTTGCACATCATTCCAGTGTTAATACTAATTGTAATTATTTTGCACTATAGCCTATTTATTGCCTTACCTCCATAACTTGCTACATTCGCACTCACTGTATATAGATTTTCTGTTGTATTTTTGACTTTATGTTTTGTTTTACCCCATATGTAACTCTGTGTTGTTGTTTTTATCGCACTGCTTTGCTTTATCTTGGCCAGGTCGCAGTTGTAAATGAGAACTTGTTCTCAACTGGCTTACCTGGTTAAATAAAGGTGAAATAAAATAAAATAAAAATAAAAAAAATGTTGAAATCACCCATCAACAAATTCCACCAGCCATTATCATATTGAGCGGTTAAAATAATCTACAGTTGGGGCCGAGCTAAAAAAATAATCATGGGGGCTGAGATATCTAGTAGTATACTTTCTACGACATCTTCAAATATATCAATATTCTACCTAGCAACAGTTGAGTCACAAACAAATGATAAATAGTGGTAATAAAAGAACGCATGCTTGGAGGAGATGAGTGCATATTGACTGTGTGATCGGGTATCACTGAAACATTGACTATCTATCATAGTAATTGCTGTCATATCTTACACAGTGTGATCAGATCATCATTATCACTCTATCTTTATGTGACAGTGTGGTGGCTTAAAGAGCGAGGGGAGATATGGAAGAGGTTTACTGTCTATACTGTAGGTAGTGTGTAGAATGTTAAACGTCAGAGAGAAATCCTATAGGGGACTTTTCTCTTCTCTTCCTTTTCCCTCCTTTCATTTCAGCCCAATGTATTTGATTGACAGCATGAGGCCTGTCTGATGGTTGGTCTCTATCGATAGAGGAGGTTTGATGGTTGGGCTCTGTCGATAGAGGAGGTTTGATGGTTGGAGGTCTCTGTCGATAGAGGAAATTTGATGGTTGGTCTCTGACGATAGAGGAGGTTTGATAGTTGGTCTCTGTCGATAGAGGAGGTTTGATGGTTGGTCTCTGTCGATAGAGGAGGTTTGATGGTTGGTCTCTGTCGATAGAGGAGGTTTGATGGTTGGTCTCTGTCGATAGAGGAGGTTTGATGGTTGGTCTCTGTCGATAGAGGAGGTTTGATAGTTGGAGGTCTCTGTCGATAGAGGAGGTTTGATAGTTGGTCTCTGTCGATAGAGGAGGTTTGATAGTTGGTCTCTGTCGATAGAGGAGTTTTGATAGTTGGAGGTCTCTGTTGATAGAGCAGGTTTGATGGTTGGAGGGCTCTGTCAATAGAGGAGATTTGATAGTTGGAGGTCTCTGTCGATAGAGGTAGTTTGATAATTGTAGGTCTCTGTCGATAGCGGAGTTTTGATAGTTGGTGATGAGGTTGGTTTTGTGTATACAGACAATTTATAAAATACATTCTGAATGGCTTGTTCAAACTCAGCAGGTGGAGAGCAGAGAAATATACAGTGGAATACAACATTTTGTCATACAGGTAACTTCCAAAATGAAGGAAACACCAACATAAAGTGTCCTAATATGATGTTGGGCCACCAAGAGCCAGAACAGCTTCAATGCACCTTGGCATAGATTCTACAAGTCTCTGGAACTCTATTGGAGGGATGCGACACCATTCTTCCAGCAGAAATTCCACCATCTAGTGTTTTGTTGATGGTGGTGGAAAATGCTGTCTCAGGCACCGCTCCAGAATCCCCCATAAGTGTTCAATTGGGTTGAGATCTGGTGACTGAGACACACACACACACACACACACTTTAAACCCCCTATGCTCCTTTGAGACCCTTTTTTCGAAGGCACTGAGGTCTCTTCTTCAAGCCATGGTAGCCAACATAAATGGCAACTGGGCTTTTTCTTAAGAGCATGATGGGATGTTAATTGCTTAATTAACTCAGGAACCACACCTGTGTGGAAGCACCTGCTTTCAATATACTTTGTATACCTCATTTACTCAAGTGTTTTCTTTATTTTGTCAGTTACCTGTATATCTCTGACTGTCTTGCTCTGGAGTTTTCCAGAAGAATACTAGAGGTGGCTGTATTGTGATGCTTCATTCTAAACAAGCAGTTGTTTAATAGACTGAAGAGGATGGGTAGATACAGTAGATAAATGGGTAGATAGATAGATAGATAGATAGATAGATAGATAGATAGATACATAGATAGATGAAGAGATGTGAAGTGCTTCTCTTCTGATGTTCGTTCTGGAACCATCCACCTGCCTTCCAGAACTCTATAATTAGCCTTGTCTGTCAGCCACACACACACACACACACACACACACACACACACACACACACACACACACAAACACACACACACACACAAACACAAACAGAAACAAAGACATACTGTCAGCCGCAGGAGTTCATTAAATCGCAGATTTCGAGAGGTGATAAGGAACCGCAAAAAACAAACCTTTGAAAAACGAAAGAGAAAAACAGTAATTTTCTTCCACACTTCGGCGTGTCTCAAAAGAGGGGGACCAGAGGAGAAAATGAAATGAGGAGACTTGTTTCCTCTCAGTCAAACATATTCCTTTGTGTTTCTTGTTGAAAGAGACAGGGAAGATAACACCAGGGCCAAGCAATGAGAGAGAGAGAGAGAGAGAGAGAGAGAGAGAGAGAGAGAGAGAGAGAGAGAGAGAGAGAGAGAGAGAGAGAGAGAGAGAGAGAGAGAGAGAGAGAGAGAGAGAGAGAGAGAGAGAGAGAGAGAGAGAGAGAGAGAGAGAGAGAGAGAGAGAGAGAGAGAGAGAGAGAGAGAGAGAGAGAGAGAGAGAGAGAGAGACTCAACATGAAAGTCACACATACGCCCAGGAGCAGGAATCTGGACTTCACCAAAGAAATCGGAAATAAAGACATTGTCATCCTACAAGAAACATGGTATAGAGGAGACGGACCCACTGGTTGCCCTCTGGGTTACAGAGAGCTGGTAGTCCCATCCACCAAACTACCAGGTGTGAAACAGGGAAGGGACTCAGGGGGTATGCTAATTTGGTATAGAGCAGACCTAACTCACTCTATTAAATTAGTCAAAACACGAACTTTTTACAGTTGGTTAGAAATTCAAATGCCAGAACTGGACAAGAACCTGACACCCTCAGCACACAGGGGGACAAACACCTACCTGGAGGTGACAGCATTCCCTCCCCCATATGCCCCCCTAGGCACAACTACAACAACATAACCAACAAAAATGGGTCACAACTCCTGCAGCTCTGTCGCACACTGGGTATGTACATAGTCAATGGTAGGCTTTGAGGGGACTCCTATGGTAGGTACACCTATAGCCCATCTCTTGGCAGTAGTACTGTAGACTACTTTATCACTGACCTCAACCCAGAGTCTCTCAGAGCGTTCACAGTCAGCCCACTGACACCCCTATCAGACCACAGCAAAATCACAGTCTACTTGAACAGAGCAATACTCAATCATGAGGCATCAAAGCCAAAGGAACTGAATAATATTAAGAAATGCTATAGATGGAAGGAAAGTAGTGTTGAAACCTACCAAAAAACAATTAGGCAACAACAAATTCAATCCATTCTAGACAACTTCCTGGACAAAACGTTCCACTGTAATAGTGAAGGTGTAAACTTGGCAGTAGAAAACCTAAACAGTATATTTGACCTCTCAGCTTCCCTATCAAATCTAAAAATCTCTAACAGAAAACCAAAGAAAAGTAACAACAGTGATAAATGGTTTGATGAAGAATGCAAAAACCTAAGAAAGAAATTGAGAAACCTATCCAACCAAAAACATAGAGACCCAGAAAACCTAAGCCTACGCCTTCACTATGGTGAATCACTAAAACAATACAGAAATACACTACGGAAAAAGAAGGAACAGCATGTCAGAAATCAGCACAATGTAATTGAAGAATCCATAGACTCTAACCACTTCTGGGAAAATTGGAAAACACTAAACAAACAACAACACGAAGAGCTATCTATCCAAAACGGAGATGTATGGATAAACCACTTCTCCAATCTTTTTGGCCCTATAACAGAGAACAAACAGCAAAAAAATATACATGATCAAATGCAAATCTTAGAATCAACTATTATAGACTACCAGAACCCACTGGATTCTCCAATTACATTGAATGTAAAAAAATATACAAACCCTCCATCCCAAAAAGGCGATGGTATCCTCAATGAAATTATAAAATATACAGACCACAAATTTCAATTAGCTATACTTAAACTCTTTAACATCATCCTTAGCTCTGGCATCTTCCCCAATATTTGGAACCAAGGACTGATCACCCCAATCCTTGGAGACACATTTGACCCCAATAACTACCGTGGGATATGCGTCAACAGCAACCTTGGGAAAATCCTCTGCATTATCATTAACAGCAGACTAGTTCATTTCCTCAGTGAAAACAATGTACTGAGCAAATGTCAAATTGGCTTTTTACCAAATTACCGTACGACAGACGACGTATTCACCCTGCTCACCCTAATTGACAAACAAACAAACCAAAACAAAGGCAAAGTCTTCTCATGCTTTGTTGATTTCAAAAAAGCTTTTGACTCAATTTGGCATGAGGGTCTGCTATACAAATTGATGGAAAGTGGGGTTGGGGGGAAAACATACGACATTATAAAATCCATGTACACAAACAAGAAGTGTGCGATTAAAATTGGCAAAAAACACACACATGTCTTTCCACAGGGCCGTGGGGTGAGACAGGGATGCAGTTTAAGCCCCACCCTCTTCAACATATATATCAACGAATTGGCGAGGGCACTAGAACAGTCTGCAGCACCCGGCCTCACCCTACTAGAATCTGAAGTCAAATGTCTTCTGTTTGCTGATGATCTGGTGCTTCTGTCACCAACCAAGGAGGGCCTACAGCAGCACCTAGATCTTCTGCACAGATTCTGTCAGACCTGGGCCCTGACAGTACATCTCAGTAAGACAAAAATAATGGTGTTCCAAAAAAAGGTCCAGTTGCCAGGATCACAAATACAAATTCCATCTAGACACCGTTGCCCTAGAGCACACAAAAAAATATACATACCTCGGCCTAAACATCAGCGCCACAGGTAACTTCCACAAAGCTGTGAACGTTCTGAGAGATAAGGCAAGAAGGGCCTTCTATGCCATCAAAAGTAACATAAAATTTGACATACCAATTAGGATCTGGCAAAAAATACTTGAATCAGTTATAGAACCCATTGCCCTTTATGGTTGTGAGGTCTGGGGTCCACTCACCAACCAAGAATTCACAAAATGGGACAAACACCAAATTGAGACTGCATGCAGAATTCTGCAAAAACATCCTCCGTGTACAACGTAAAACACCAAATAATGCATGCAGAGCAGAATTAGGCCAATACCCGCTAATTATCAAAATCCAGAAAAGAGCCGTTAAATTCTATAACCACGGAGGGCGGAGCTAGCATGTTGGAGTGAACGGCTGTGTGTGAGAGGCTCCCGCAACTTTTTTGCGAAATAATCTAACCTAATTTACTTTATTGCACTTGTTACAACAAACTTTTCTTTCTAATACAATATTGTAACTTTTTATGTGAAAATGCCTAGTAATAAGCGACCAAAGGACAATAAATCCACATCAGAGGCCTACTCCCCACCAAACAACGAGACAAACATGGCGGAAGGCACAGGTAACAACGTGACACTTACAGAACTTACCCGGGCTTTGGGAGAACTACGTGCTGCTATAGCGGAGGATCTTAAGGCTACTATTGCTGAACTGGACACTAAAATCGAGAGCACCATTCGAACGGTCGCTTTGCAGGGCCAGAGTATTGTGGACCTTGAGAAAGCTTCTGAATTCAACGCTGGTAGGATCAACGAGTTAGAGAAGCTATGGACGTCATTGCAGGATAATGTGCAGAGGCTTTCTGTGAAGGTGGTCGACCTGGAGGGCAGATCCAGGCGTCATAACCTTCGCGTGGTGGGTCTGGCAGAAGGGGTGGAGGCGGGCTCTCGCCCCACCGACTTCTTCGCCAAGCTACTGAAGGATGCAATGGGACCGGATGTTTTGGCGTCGGATCCCCTACTGGACCGTGCACATCGCGCCCTTGTCCCAGTGCCTGGACCGGGCCAGCGTCCTCGCCCAGTAATCATCTGTTGTCACAGTTTCAAGACCAAGGATCTTATCCTGCGCGAGGCTCGAATGAGGGGCAACCTGTTACATAAAGGGCACCCCTTTCGTGTCTATGAGGACTATGCGCCCGATGTGGCAAAGCACCGCGCTGGCTACAGAGATGTCATGACCAAACTCTACAAACTCCATCTTCGCCCAGCCTTGCTCTTCCCTGCAAGACTAAGAATTACCCCGCCTTCCGGGGAGAAGATCTGGCTCTCCTCGGTTCTGGACGCAGAGAAGTTTGTCCGGGAATATACTCCAATCCCCCGTACAGGTTAGAGTGCCTTATCATTGTGTGTTAAGGTCTGCTCACGGACTCGAATCCATACCATACCATAACGGGTGAAACCGTATTCAACGGTCTCAGCTGGGGCTACCGAACATGTAATACGATGAGCTGACCAATGGAGGGTGGTCAGAGCTCTCACTTAACGTTAATTTCACTTTCATTCCGACTGGGTTTAGAGCGATGCCTGTTTGGGAGGCCTTCCAGGTCGGATCATTGACACTTTCGGATGGATATACTTATATTCCCCCATTTTTGTTTTGTTTCGTTATTTATTTTTCAATTCTTACATTATTCCTGTGCGTACATATAATAATAATTATTTGTACTTTATTATTATTTTCTCTTAGCATTTTAGTATTATGTATGTGTATATTTTAAATTATTCTGGGGTATGCATGTTTGTGTATGTAGATGTGTGTGTATGGATGTATGTGTGTATGCGTGTGTATGTATCTGTATATATTTAAGAATATTTATTTTATATGTATATTTTTTGGGGTGTATGTATGTGTGCGTGTATACGTGTGTATGTGTGTGTGTGTGCGTATATATATATATATACGTGTGTGTGTGTATGTATGTAGGTATACGCATGTATGTATGTATGTATGTATGAATGTATGTATGTATGTGTGTGTGTGGATGTGTATGTGTGCACATATGTATTTTTAATTTTTTTACATTTTTATTTACTTTGTTATTTTTTTGATTGGGGGGGTACGTTCAATTTATCAAAATCCTTGTTCCCTTCTCCTAACCCACAATATGTAACTGTACTGCTGTCTATGTCGGTTACTGATGGTTTATGTTTAGACCGGTATTGCTTAGCAATAGAATCTTGTGATGATACATCTTGCTTATCTCAGGGATTGACCCAAGATGAACCTTAAGTGCGCAATATGTTTAAGTTGCAACTTATTCTGTTTAGGTTTATTAGATGCTAATTGAACACTTTAAGTGCGGGAGCCTCCTCAGTTCATATGTTAGTAGAAGTTCTAGGATAGTGAGAGGTGAGCGCATAGTTGGGATTTTATTTGTGTTTTACCTCTTGTTCGAGGTCACGCCGTGCTTTTTTGACATCGGCCAGACAATGTGTTTGTTATTTTTATTTTCATATTTTTTTCTGTCCTATGTGTGTATGCCTGTTAAATGTGGGTTGATGGGGGGGGGTAAAGGTTGGGGAAAGTAGGGGAACAGGGTGGAGAGTAAAGGTGCTTGTGCGGGGGAGGGGTGGGTTGGATACTGCTCGGGTGTAGGTGCTACATATGCTGATCGTGATGGTTTGGTGCACTTTCTTACCTTTTTAGTGAGTTACATGTTATGCAGGCCACCATAGGAACTACAAATGAGAGGAGGGCGGGACTTACATTCACTTCCTGGAATGTCAAGGGTTTAAACGAACCAATTAAGAGGCAGGGTCCTAGCCCACTTGAAAGCACTTTCGTCTGATATTATATTTTTGCAAGAAACCCATCTGAAAAACAAATCTCATAACAGACTTAAATGTAAGTGGGTGGGACAAGTGTATCACTCTAACTTCTCTGCCAAAACGAGAGGCACAGCGATTCTGGTACGGAAAGGAATTCCCTTTCTACATAAAACCACTATTGTGGATAAAGAGGGTCGTTATGTGATCGTAATAGGAGAGATTCATTCTACTTCTGTAACTCTACTAAATATCTATGGGCCAAACATTGATAACCCCTCTTTTTTCAAAAGAGTCCTTGCCCTGATTCCAGATATCTCCCATACTAATCTGGTCATTGGAGGGGACCTTAACTGTGTACTAGACCAATATTTGGATAGATCCTCTACCCGGCGAACCCCTACCTCCCATTCAAGCGAATTCTTGAATACCTACATAAAAAATTCTAACTTATTTGATATATGGAGGATCTCTAATCCTACGGGTAGGGAATACTCCTTTTACTCTCATGTTCACAATGTATATACTCGAATTGACTACTTTTTGGTTGATGCTAAACTACTCCCCTATACCTGTAATGTGAGATATCATGATATTATAATCTCTGACCACAGTCCACTCACCTTCTCCCTGAGATTGGGTGACATCGTACCAAACGAGAGGGTCTGGAGGTTGAATCCTCAGCTCCTCACGGAACCAACATTCTGTGAACATCTTAAAGACCAAATTACATTTTTCTTTGATACCAACGACAACACAGAGACTTCCCCAGCATTATTGTGGGAAACGCTGAAGGCTTATTTGAGAGGCTGTATCATCTCCTTTCAGACTGCCAGGAGTAGGCAAAACAGAAAAAAATTGGTAGAACTGGAGGGACAAATTCACTTACTGGATAGGGAGAATGCTAGACATCCATCTATGGAGAAACATAAACAAATTATGTCTTTAAAATTTAAATACAATCAGATCCTCTCGGCTAAAATTGCTAAATCTTTTCTCTATGCCAAGCAAAAATATTTTGAGTTTGGTGACAAACCACACAAATTACTCGCCAGACAACTTCGAAAAAACGTGAGTGACCGAATGATTCACAAAGTTAAATCTGCATCTGGGGAATTACTCTCCTCCCCCAAAGACATCAATGACAGATTCCGTCAGTTTTATGAGACTCTATATACATCTAAAGCGGATCCTAACCTCCTTAATTATGCAAAACTTTTTGGAGGACTGTAATCTTCCTGCCCTGAACCAGGAAGACTCTAACTTCCTGAATAAGGAAATATCTCTTGAAGAAATTAGAGAAACAATTAAATCTCTAAAGAGTGGCAAGACCCCGGGCCCAGATGGATAACCTGGTGAATTCTATAAAACATTCAGCAACATGCTATCTCCCTACCTGCACAAAATGTTGGTTCGGGCCAATGAGGATGGAGCTCTCCCATCTACTTTGGATGAGGCGTTTATTACAGTTATACATAAGAAGGGTAAAGATCCGGAAGAGGTAGGGTCATACAGACCAATATCCCTCCTTAATACAGACCAAAAGATTTTAGCAAAAACTCTGGCTAACAGGCTTAGCACTTTAATTGGCAAATTGGTCCATTCGGACCAGACCGGCTTTATCCCTAATAGAAACTCATTCTTCAATCTCAGGCGCCTCTTCAACATGATGTATTCTCAGAGGTTACCTAACGTGGACCTTGCCGTTATATCTCTTGACGCCGAAAAGGCCTTTGACCAAGTTGAGTGGCCCTATCTATTCAAGGTCCTACAGAAATTTAATATTGGAGATGGGTTCATAAATTGGATCCAGCTTTTATATAGGAACCCCTGTGCGAGAATACTCACTAACCAATCAATGTCGCCCCGATTTAACCTTCACAGAGGGACAAGGCAGGGTTGTGCGCTGTCGCCTATGCTCTTCGCCCTAATTATTGAACCTCTCGCTCAAGCGATCAGATCTCATTCAGCAATACACGGCTATAATACTAAAGATACTCTAAATAAGATTTCCCTATACGCAGATGATATTCTCCTCTATGTAACAGAACCCCAAGCTAGTATTCCAGCTATTCTTGAGGTGATTAATTTGTTTGGTACCTTCTCGGGATACAGAATAAATTGGAACAAGAGTGAATTAATGCCCATACGGTTGCAAAACACCTCATGGCTAGAACATCTTCCAGTTAAGTTATCTTCAGAAAAATTTATCTACCTTGGAATTGTAGTTACCAAACAATACTCCTTACTATTTAAAGATAATTTCCCTTCTCTGATGCAAAATCTCAAGGCAAACATACAGTTTTGGAGAACTCTCCCAATTTCTCTGCTCGGAAGAATTAATGCCATTAAAATGGTCTTCCTCCCACAACTGCTCTACCTATACCAGAACATCCCAGTATTCATACCTAAATCATTTCATAAACAACTGGACTCTATTATCAATCCTTTCATCTGGGATTATAAAACACACAGGATAGGTAAAAAACACCTATGTAAATCCAAGATGGAAAGAGGATTGTCTCTCCCAAATTTTATATTTTACTATTGGGCCGCTAACCTCCGCGCTGTTACGTTTTTGCTGGATGACGCAACCCCGCCACCCAGCTGGCTTAGCATGGAGCGGGAGGAGTGTCATCCCTTCTCTATTGGTGCCGTGATTTTGTCACCTGTTAATCTGGAGATGTCACTTTACCATAACAATCCTATTATACATAGCACAGTCCGAATCTGGAAGCAAATTAAAGCCCACTTTGAGCTTAGACCAATATCATTCATGCTCCCTGTTGCCAGGAATCCCTCCTTTGCCCCCTCTAACCTTGATAACACCTTTGAGCGATGGGGAGAGTTGGGGATAAGTACCATAGGGGATTTATATATAGGAGGGACCTTTGCTTCCTTTGAAGCGCTGAGGGAAACTTATAACCTTCCCAGAAGTAACTTTTTCAGATACCTACAAATTAGAGACTATGTTAGAAAACACCTCCCAACATTTGAGAATGCTAAACCTTCCATGTTTGACGGATGCATAAAAATATGCCCCACCTCAGACAAACTGATATCTCGTCTATATGACGCTTTTCAATCTGTTAGCGCACCCTCTACAGATGCCATTAAGGCAAAATGGGAGGAAGAACTAGGGACTGACATTTCGGTGGCAGACTGGGAGGATAGCTTGGAGTATATCCACACCTGCTCCATTAACTCCAGACATCGTCTCATACAATTTAAGGTATTACACAGATTACACTATTCCAAAACTAAACTGCATAGGATATTTCCTGATACATCCCCTATGTGTGATAAATGTCAGGCTGAGCAGGGTACACTACTCCACTGCTTTGCCCTATGCTCTAGTCTGTATGGTTATTGGTGTGGAATATTTGGGGTCCTCTCTGAAGTTCTGGAGACTTCAATAGACACAGACCCGCTTCTGATAATCCTGGGAGTGTCCGACTCCCTAAACGGATTAACCAACTCCCAAAAACAACTCATCTCTTACAGTCTCATCTCGGCAAAAAAATTAATATTGTTGTTTTGGAAAAGGAGGGAAGCGCCCTCTACCAAATTATGGCTCAGCGAAGTGGCAAAAACTGTACACTTAGAAAGAATTAGATATATTCTGAACAATAAATTATCAACATTTGATCAAATCTGGCAGCCTTTCCTCTCTTACCTGGACCAGTCGGTGCTGTGAATTTGTACTTTTTAACGCACTGCCTGTGCAGGTTGACGATCTCTCTGTATTGTAAGCAGTCAAGTGTCACAGCAAAGCGTTAACTTTTCAACCATGCCTCTGAAATCTAAAAATAACACCAGGCTGTTTTGAGGGGTTGTGGTAATGTTATTTTCTGTGTGTGTGCGTGGACTTGCATTTATGTGTGTGTGTATTTGTGTGCATGCACATTCTTGTGTGTGTGTGCTTGTGTGCTTGTATGTGTTTGTGTTTAATGGAATCATCCTTCAGGTTTTTAGTTTCAGTAATAACCAACTGCATCCAAATGGAGGCCTAACATCTAGATCAGGGCTCTCCAACCTTGTTCCTGGAGAGATACCCTCCCATAGGTTTTCACTCCAACCCTGTTCCTGGAGAGCTACCCTCCTGTAGGTTTTCACTCCAACCCCAGTTGTAACTAACCTGATTCAGCTTTTCAACCAGCTAATTATTAGAATCAGGTGCGCTAGATTACAGTTGGATTGAAAACCTACAGGACGGTAGCTCTCCAGGATCAGGGTTGGAGTGAAAACCTACAGGACAGTAGCTCTCCAGGAACAGGGTTGGAGTGAAAACCTACAGGACGGTAGCTCTCTGGGAACAGGGTTGGAGAGCCCTGATCTAGATTATACACCCAGCGGCAACAGTAAGTCTCTCACTGTTGCCGCTTGCTACAGACCCCCCTCAGCCCCCAGCTGTGCCCTGGACACCATATGTGAATTGATTGCCCCCCATTTATCCTCAGAGTTCATACTGCTTGGTGATCTAAATTGGGATATGCTGCCACCCCGGCCATCCTACAATCCAAACTAGATGCCCTCAATCTCACACAAATTATCAACGAACCTACCAGGTACAACCCTAAATCCGTAAACATGGGTACCCTCATAGATATCATCCTGACTAACTTACCCTCTAAATACACATCCGCTGTCTTCAACCAGGATCTCAGCGATCACTGCCTTATTGCCTGCGTCCGTATCGGGTCCGCGGTCAAACGACCACCCCTCATCACTGTCAAACGCTACCTAAAACACTTTAGCGAGCAGGCGTTCCTAATTGACCTGGCCCAGGTATCCTGGATGGATAGTGATCTCATTCGAACTCAGTCAGTAGAGGATGCCTGGTTGTTCTTTAAAAATAATTTACTCTCAATCTTAAATAAACATGCTCCATTCAAAAAATACTGAACTAAGAACAGATATAGCCCCTGGTTCTCCTCAGACTTGACTGCCCTTGACCAGCACAAAAACATCCTGTGGTGTACTGCATTATCATCAAATAGCCCCCACAATATGCAACTTTTCAGAGAAGTTAGGAACCAATATACACAAGCAGTTAGGAAAGCAAAGGCTAGCTTTTTCAAACAGAAATGTGCATCCTGTAGCACTAACTCCAAAAAGTTTTGGGACTCTGTAAAGTCCATGGAGAATAAGAGCACCTCCTCCCAGCTGCCCACTGCACTGAGGCTAGGAAACACTATCACCACCGATAAATCTACAGTAATCGAGAATTTCAACAAGCTTTTTGCTATGGCTGGCCATGCTTTCCACCTGGCTACCACTACCCCGGCCACCAGCTCTGCACCCTCCGCTGCAACTTGCCCATGCCCCCCCCGCTTCTCCTTCACACAAATTCAGACAGCTGATGTTCTGAAAGAGCTGCAAAATCTGGACCCTTACAAATCATCTGGGCTAGACAATCTGGACCATTTCTTTCTAAAACTAGCCACCGAAATTGTCGCAACCCCTATTACTAGCCTGCTCAACCTCTCTTTCGTAACCTCTGAGATCCTCAAAGGGGGTGACACTCTAGATCCTACTCTGTTACAGACCTATATCCATTTTGCCCTGCCTTTCGAAAGTTTTTGAAAGCCAAGTTAACAAACAGATCACCGACCATTTCGCAGACTAAATAGCTTTGGTTTCTCAAATGACTGCCTCGCCTGGTTCACCAACTACTTCTCAGATAGAGTTCAATGTGTCAAATCAGGGGGCCTGTTGTCTGGACCTATGGTAGTCTCTATGGGGGTGCCACAGGGTTCAATTCTCGGGCCGACTCTTTTCTCTGTGTAGATCAATGATGTCGCTCTTGCTGCTGGTGACTCTCAGATCCACCTCTACGCAGACGACACCATTTTGTATACATCTGGCCCTTCATTGGACACTGTGTTAACAAACCTCCAAACGAGCTTCAATGCCATACAACACTCCTTCCGTAGCCTCCAACTGCTCTTAAACACTAGTAAAACTAAATGCATGCTCTTCAATCGAACGCTGCTGGCGGGTCTGACCTAGAGTATGTGGACAACTACAAATACCTAGGTGTCTGGTTAGACTGTAAACTATCCTTCCAGACTCACATTAAGCATCTCCAATCCAAAGTTAAATCTAGAATCAGCTTCCTATTTCGCAACAAAGCCTCCTTCACTCATGCTGCAAAACATGCCCTCGTTAAACTGACTATCCTACCGATCCTTGACTTTGGCGATGTCATTTACAAAATAGCCTCCAACACTCTACTCAGCAAATTGGATGTAGTCTATCACAGTGCCATCCGTTTTGTCACCTAAGCCCCATATACTACCCACCACTGTGACCTGTACGCTCTTGTTGGCTGGTCCTCACTACATATTCGTCGCCAGACCCACTGGCTCCAGGTCATCTATAAATCACTGCTAGGCATATCCTCGCCTTATCTTAGCTCATTGGTCACCATAGCAACACCCACCCGTAGTATGCGCTCCAGTAGGTATATCTCACTGGTCATCCCCAAAGCCAACACCTTCTTTGGCTGCCATTCCTTCCAGTTCTCTGCTGCCAATGACTGGAACGAATTGCAAAAATCTCTGAAGCTGGAGACTCTTATCTCCCTCACTAACTTTAAGCATCAGTTGTCAGAGCACCTTACCGATCACTGCACCTGTACACAGCCCATCTGAAATTAGCCCACCCAACTACCTCATCCCCATATTGTTATTTATTTTGCTCATTTGCACCCCAGTATCTCTATTTGCACATCATCTCTTGCACATCATTCCAGTGTTAATACTAATTGTAATTATTTTGCACTATAGCCTATTTATTGCCTTACCTCCATAACTTGCTACATTCGCACACACTGTATATAGATTTTCTGTTGTATTTTTGACTTTATGTTTTGTTTTACCCCATATGTAACTCTGTGTTGTTGTTTTTATCGCACTGCTTTGCTTTATCTTGGCCAGGTCGCAGTTGTAAATGAGAACTTGTTCTCAACTGGCTTACCTGGTTAAATGAAGGTTAAAAAAAAAAATAAAAAAAAAAATAATGTTGAAATCACCCATCAACAAATTCCACCAGCCATGATCATATTGAGCCGTTAAAATAATCTACAGTTGGGGCCGAGCTAAAAAAAATAATCATGGGGGCTGAGATATCTAGTAGTATACTTTCTACGACATCTTCAAATATATCAATATTCTACCTAGCAACAGTTGAGTCACAAACAAATGATAAATAGTGGTAATAAAAGAACGCATGCTTGGAGGAGATGAGTGCATATTGACTGTGTGATCTGGTATCACTGAAACATTGACTATCTATCATAGTAATTGCTGTCATATCTTACACAGTGTGATCAGGTCATCATTATCACTCTATCTTTATGTGAATGGAGCTCTAATAGGTTTTTGGTCAAGGTAGGGTTCTGTTTCTATGCATTAGGAATGAGACCACTTGATACGCACGCACACACACACACACACACACACACACACACACACACACACACACACACACACACACACACACACCTCACATGAGCTGAGCCAGGCAACACTGAATCTCTTCATCCACAACCATGAGCATGGATGCGTACATACCAACCTTCCTCAGCTCTCCTGGGAAACTAAACAGCAGCTCTCTACCTTCCTTATTCTATTGTCCGGATGTGTGCTGTCAATCACATGACCACTGTGCACAGTGTGGTGGCTTAAAGAGCGAGAGGAGATATGGAAGAGGTTTACTGTCTATACTGTAGGTAGTGTGTAGAATGTTAAACGTCAGAGAGAAATCCTATAGGGGACTTTTCTCTTCTCTTCCTTTTCCCTCCTTTCATTTCAGCCCAATGTATTTGATTGACAGCATGAGGCCTGTCTGATGGTTGGTCTCTATTGATAGAGGAGGTTTGATGGTTGGGCTCTGTCGATAGAGGAGGTTTGATGGTTGGAGGTCTCTGTCGATAGAGGAAATTTGATGGTTGGTCTCTGACGATAGAGGAGGTTTGATAGTTGGTCTCTGTCGATAGAGGAGGTTTGATGGTTGGTCTCTGTCGATAGAGGAGGTTTGATGGTTGGTCTCTGTCGATAGAGGAGGTTTGATGGTTGGTCTCTGTCGATAGAGGAGGTTTGATGGTTGGTCTCTGTCGATAGAGGAGGTTTGATAGTTGGAGGTCTCTGTCGATAGAGGAGGTTTGATAGTTGGTCTCTGTCGATAGAGGAGGTTTGATAGTTGGTCTCTGTCGATAGAGGAGTTTTGATAGTTGGAGGTCTCTGTTGATAGAGCAGGTTTGATGGTTGGAGGGCTCTGTCAATAGAGGAGATTTGATAGTTGGAGGTCTCTGTCGATAGAGGTAGTTTGATAATTGTAGGTCTCTGTCGATAGCGGAGTTTTGATAGTTGGTGATGAGGTTGGTTTTGTGTATACAGACAATTTATAAAATACATTCTGAATGGCTTGTTCAAACTCAGCAGGTGGAGAGCAGAGAAATATACAGTGGAATACAACATTTTGTCATACAGGTAACTTCCAAAATGAAGGAAACATCAACATAAATTTTCCTAATATGATGTTGGGCCACCAAGAGCCAGAACAGCTTCAATGCACCTTGGCATATATTCTACAAGTCTCTGGAACTCTATTGGAGGGATGCGACACCATTCTTCCAGCAGAAATTCCACCATCTAGTGTTTTGTTGATGGTGATGGAAAATGCTGTCTCAGGCACCGCTCCAGAATCCCCCATAAGTGTTCAATTGGGTTGAGATCTGGTGACTGAGACACACACACACACACACACTTTAAACCCCCTATGCTCCTTTGAGACCCTTTTTTCGAAGGCACTGAGGTCTCTTCTTCAAGCCATGGTAGCCAACATAAATGGCAACTGGGCTTTTTCTTAAGAGCATGATGGGATGTTAATTGCTTAATTAACTCAGGAACCACAACTGTGTGGAAGCACCTGCTTTCAATATACTTTGTATACCTCATTTACTCAAGTGTTTTCTTTATTTTGTCAGTTACCTGTATATCTCTGACTGTCTTGCTCTGGAGTTTTCCAGAAGAATACTAGAGGTGGCTGTATTGTGATGCTTCATTCTAAACAAGCAGTTGTTTAATAGACTGAAGAGGATGGGTAGATACAGTAGATAAATGGGTAGATAGATAGATAGATAGATAGATAGATAGATAGATAGATAGATAGATAGATACATAGATAGATGAAGAGATGTGAAGTGCTTCTCTTCTGATGTTCGTTCTGGAACCATCCACCTGCCTTCCAGAACTCTATAATTAGCCTTGTCTGTCAGCCACACACACACACACACACACACACACACACACACACACACACACACACACACACACACAAACACAAACAGAAACAAAGACATACTGTCAGCCGCAGGAGTTCATTAAATCGCAGATTTCGAGAGGTGATAAGGAACCGCAAAAAACAAACCTTTGAAAAACGAAAGAGAAAAACAGTAATTTTCTTCCACACTTCGGCGTGTCTCAAAAGAGGGGAACCAGAGGAGAAAATGAAATGAGGAGACTTGTTTCCTCTCAGTCAAACATATTCCTTTGTGTTTCTTGTTGAAAGAGACAGGGAAGATAACACCAGGGCCAAACAATGAGAGAGAGAGAGAGAGAGAGAGAGAGAGAGAGAGAGAGAGAGAGAGAGAGAGAGAGAGAGAGAGAGAGAGAGAGAGAGAGAGAGAGAGAGAGAGAGACTCAACATGAAAGTCACACATACGCCCAGGCCGTGAGCAAGCAAACAGGCCCAACACCCACTCTTACACTAGCCCAAGCCAATGGCATGTACCAGATGCTCAGAAGGCTCTGCTCACAATTACTGGCCTGAGGCCAAACCACACAACCAACAACATCAGACACTTTATGGAACACAAAGCCTTCACTATTTCATCCTGGAATATCCAAAGCCTGGGGTCATCTGCCTTTGGCCTAAGGAGCAGGAATCTGGACTTCACCAAAGAAATCGGAAATAAAGACATTGTCATCCTACAAGAAACATGGTATAGAGGAGACGGACCCACTGGTTGCCCTCTAGGTTACAGAGAGCTGGTAGTCCCATCCACCAAACTACCAGGTGTGAAACAGGGAAGGGACTCAGGGGGTATGCTAATTTGGTATAGAGCAGACCTAACTCACTCTATTAAATTAGTCAAAACACGAACTTTTTACAGTTGGTTAGAAATTCAAATGCCAGAACTGGACAAGAACCTGACACCCTCAGCACACAGGGGGACAAACACCTACCTGGAGGTGACAGCATTCCCTCCCCCATATGCCCCCTAGGCACAACTACAACAACATAACCAACAAAAATGGGTCACAACTCCTGCAGCTCTGTCGCACACTGGGTATGTACATAGTCAATGGTAGGCTTTGAGGGGACTCCTATGGTAGGTACACCTATAGCCCATCTCTTGGCAGTAGTACTGTAGACTACTTTATCACTGACCTCAACCCAGAGTCTCTCAGAGCGTTCACAGTCAGCCCACTGACACCCCTATCAGACCACAGCAAAATCACAGTCTACTTGAACAGAGCAATACTCAATCATGAGGCATCAAAGCCAAAGGAACTGAATAATATTAAGAAATGCTATAGATGGAAGGAAAGTAGTGTTGAAACCTACCAAAAACAATTAGGCAACAACAAATTCAATCCATTCTAGACAACTTCCTGGACAAAACGTTCCACTGTAATAGTGAAGGTGTAAACTTGGCAGTAGAAAACCTAAACAGTATATTTGACCTCTCAGCTTCCCTATCAAATCTAAAAATCTCTAACAGAAAACCAAAGAAAAGTAACAACAGTGATAAATGGTTTGATGAAGAATGCAAAAACCTAAGAAAGAAATTGAGAAACCTATCCAACCAAAAACATAGAGACCCAGAAAACCTAAGCCTACGCCTTCACTATGGTGAATCACTAAAACAATACAGAAATACACTACGGAAAAAGAAGGAACAGCATGTCAGAAATCAGCTCAATGTAATTGAAGAATCCATAGACTCTAACCACTTCTGGGAAAATTGGAAAACACTAAACAAACAACAACACGAAGAGCTATCTATCCAAAACGGAGATGTATGGATAAACCACTTCTCCAATCTTTTTGGCCCTATAACAGAGAACAAACAGCAAAAAAATATACATGATCAAATGCAAATCTTAGAATCAACTATTATAGACTACCAGAACCCACTGGATTCTCCAATTACATTGAATGTAAAAAAATATACAAACCCTCCATCCCAAAAAGGCCTGTGGTGTTGATGGTATCCTCAATGAAATTATAAAATATACAGACCACAAATTTCAATTAGCTATACTTAAACTCTTTAACATCATCCTTAGCTCTGGCATCTTCCCCAATATTTGGAACCAAGGACTGATCACCCCAATCCTTGGAGACACATTTGACCCCAATAACTACCGTGGGATATGCGTCAACAGCAACCTTGGGAAAATCCTCTGCATTATCATTAACAGCAGACTAGTTCATTTCCTCAGTGAAAACAATGTACTGAGCAAATGTCAAATTGGCTTTTTACCAAATTACCGTACGACAGACGACGTATTCACCCTGCTCACCCTAATTGACAAACAAACAAACCAAAACAAAGGCAAAGTCTTCTCATGCTTTGTTGATTTCAAAAAAGCTTTTGACTCAATTTGGCATGAGGGTCTGCTATACAAATTGATGGAAAGTGGGGTTGGGGGAAAACATACGACATTATAAAATCCATGTACACAAACAAGAAGTGTGCGATTAAAATTGGCAAAAAACACACACATGTCTTTCCACAGGGCCGTGGGGTGAGACAGGGATGCAGTTTAAGCCCCACCCTCTTCAACATATATATCAACGAATTGGCGAGGGCACTAGAACAGTCTGCAGCACCCGGCCTCACCCTACTAGAATCTGAAGTCAAATGTCTTCTGTTTGCTGATGATCTGGTGCTTCTGTCACCAACCAAGGAGGGCCTACAGCAGCACCTAGATCTTCTGCACAGATTCTGTCAGACCTGGGCCCTGACAGTAAATCTCAGTAAGACAAAAATAATGGTGTTCCAAAAAAAGGTCCAGTTGCCAGGACCACAAATACAAATTCCATCTAGACACCGTTGCCCTAGAGCACACAAAAAACTATACATACCTCGGCCTAAACATCAGCGCCACAGGTAACTTCCACAAAGCTGTGAACGATCTGAGAGATAAGGCAAGAAGGACCTTCTATGCCATCAAAAGTAACATAAAATTTGACATACAAATTAGGATCTGGCAAAAAATACTTGAATCAGTTATAGAACCCATTGCCCTTTATGGTTGTGAGGTCTGGGGTCCACTCACCAACCAAGAATTCACAAAATGGGACAAACACCAAATTGAGACTGCATGCAGAATTCTGCAAAAACATCCTCCGTGTACAACGTAAAACACCAAATAATGCATGCAGAGCAGAATTAGGCCAATACCCGCTAATTATCAAAATCCAGAAAAGAGCCGTTAAATTCTATAACCACTTAAAAGGAAGCGATTCCCTAAGTAAGCTGGTCCTGGGGCTCTATTCACAAACACAAACAGACCCCACAGAGACCCAGGACAACAACAACAACAAGACAATTAGACCCAACCAAATCATGAGAAAACAAAAAGAGAATTACTTGACATTTTGGAAAGAACAAACAAAAAAACAGAGCAAACTAGAATGCTATTTGGCCCTAAACAGAGAGTACACAGTGGCAGATTACCTGACCACTGTGACTGACCCAAACTTAAGGAAAGCTTTGACTATGTACAGACTCAGTGAGCATAGCCTTGCTATTGAGAATGGCCGCCGTAGGCAGACCTGGCTCTTAAGAGAAGACAGGCTGTGCACACTGCCCACAAAATGAGGTGGAAACTGAGCTGCACTTCCTAACCTCCTGCCAAATGTATGACCATATTAGAGACACATATTTCCCTCAGATCACAGCGATCCACAAAGAATTCGAAAACAAACCCAATTTTGATAAACTCCCTTATCTACTGGGTGAAAAACCACAGTGTGCCATCACAGCTGCAAGATTTGTGACCTGTTGCCACAAGAAAAGGGCAACCAGTGAAGAACAAACACCATTGTAAATACAACCCATATTTATGTTTATTTATTTTCCCATTTGTACTTTAACTATTTGCACATCATTACAACACTGTATATATACATAATATGACATTTGAAATGTCTTTATTCTTTTGAAACTTCTGAGTGTAATGTTTACTGTTAATATTTATTGTTTATTTCACTTTTGTTTACTATCTACTTCACTTGCTTTGGCAATGTTAACATACGTTTCCCATGCCAATAAAGCCCTTAAATTGAATTGAATTGAATTGAGAGGAGAGAGAGAGAGAGGGGGAGAGAGGAGAGATAGAGAGAGGAGAGATAGAGAGATGAGAGAGAGGGGAGAGAGAGAGAGGGGAGAGAGAGAGAGAGAGAGAGAGAGAGAGAGAGAGAGAGAGACATAGGGGGTAGAGAGAGAGAGAGAGAGAGAGAGAGAGAGAGAGAGAGAGAGAGAGAGAGAGAGAGACATAGGGGTAGAGAGAGAGAGAGAGAGAGAGAGAGAGAGAGAGAGAGAGAGAGAGAGAGAGAGAGAGAGAGAGAGAGAGAGAGAGAGAGAGAGAGAGAGAGAGAGAGAGAGAGAGAGAGAGAGAGAGAGAGAGAGAGAGAGAGAGAGATCCAGATCCTAGGGTTAGGGATTTCCAACACAACCTTCAAAGAAAATGGAGGCATTTGATAATAATAATAATTATTATTATTATTAGTATTATTTGTAGTAGTATTATTAGTATTATTATTAGTATTATTAGTATTATAATTTTATGGATGCTTATATTTGTCCTATTTCACACATGTACAAGTGTGTATTCATATGCGTGTGTGAATTGGAAATGTGTTTTTTGTGTATTCCAACTCCCATTGAAACACCCTCGAAGAGTGGGGTCACAGCCAGGGTCTGTCATTATCAACGGAGAGAGGTAGCTGAGAGAGAAACAAAGTGGGCGGGAGAGAGGGAGAGTAAGAAGGAAAGAATGACAGCTACAATAACAACAAAGACTGGTGTCCAACTAATGGGCTGCAAACACACTTCTAAAGACCTGCAGCTAAAGCCCAGAGCTTCACAGACAACACAACATACCCTAGAGAAAATTCAACCTGGAAAAAGAGACTTAAATCAAAAGCCAGTTGAAATGCACTTACATAATTATTATAATTATTATAATAATTACCCATTATCAATGGCAGGCAACAGAGATAAGGCCTGTCTAATTAGTGTTTTAATGACAGCATATTTTGCCATATGTCAGCTGTCAGTCAAACTGTGCAAAAGTGAAACCAAAACGTACGTTTAGGCATTAATTCCTAGTGGTTAAGGTTAGGGTTAAGGTTTGGGATAGGGTTAAAACAGAAAAACTAATATCACAAAATGAATGCCTAGCACTGGGATCTGATGAGGGAGAGAGAAAGAATCAAAGAGAGAGAGAAAGATAAGGAGAGAGAAAGAGAGAAAGAAAGGGAATATCTGCCAGTCATGTACAATTTCATATTTCGATAAATTATTCACTTTGCTTTATTCCTTTCATAAAGGCTGTGAACTCTCGTTCACACCGACACACACACACACACACACACACACACACACACACACACACACACACACACACACACACGAACACACGCACACAAACATAAACTATCGTGTACTTTGTTCGCTCCTGTGTACAATCAAACAGGCTCCATTTCAATCCACTTAATAAAACTACAAATTCACTCCAGAATCGTCAATATAGAATATACAAAAAAATATATATAATGTAATATATTTCATTTAAAAGTAGATAGTGTCACGGTTTCGGCCGAGGCTGCTCCTCCTCCTTGTTCGGGCAGGCTTCGGCGGTCGTCGTCTCCGGAGTACTAGCTGCCACCGTTCTATGTTTCGATGTTCGTTTGGTTTGGTCTGTTTGTACACCTGTTCTTTGTTAGTGTTAATTATGTGCCCTATAAGTTCTCTTAGGTTTTGTCATGTGTTGTGTGTAATTGTTTCGTGTCAGCTAGGCGTCAGTTTGTTCTCTCTCGTTCTGTTTTTGTTTTGAGAGAGTGTCCGCTCTGTGTGCGCAGTTTGGGTTACGCACTGTTCCCTGTGTGCGTAATTGTTTCGCTTGCCCTCCGGCTGGGATTTTGCCGTGAGTCTTTTGTATTTGTTTGATCCTCACTAAAGACTGTTGAAGAGCCTCTGTAGTCCTGCGCTTGATTTCTGCACCACATCTACGCTCAGCCCGTGACAGATAGGCCTGTAGACCACAGCTGTAACACATAATTCAATAGAGAGGTATTAAAAATCCAAACAAAGAGAGGTCTCAACCCGCCAGGAAAAAAACAAACATTTGAGAGAACCAATCAATCTGTCTGCTCAATTTCTGAGCGAATATTGCATTAAAAAACGGCCTCCTTTCCAGACCGGTGAGTCACAGCTCTTCCTCACTGTGTGGTCACGTGGGTCGCGTCAGCCAGGCTAGGACCACAGAGACAAATTGCTTTTTTATATGTGGCGTATTACCTTTACCCAGCTATGGAAGCCTATCAGGGTCAAATGCAAATTGACAGTCTCTGATGGGGGAATTGAATTGTCGATATCAATTTCACAGCGTGACAGAGTTGGAAAGAGAGAGAGTGTGTGTGTGTGTGGGTGTCTGTGTGTGGCACTGAGAGTGGGGTGGCAGTTGCCAAAATGAGAGGTGACTGGTAACTGAATTAGTTGCACGCTGTGGAGATGAGAAGAGCAGACGAGGTCCAGCTGTTTAAGAGAAATGAGATTTGCGGCCAAAGACCTTCTCTGACAGACAGTTTGAGAGTAGATGAATGCGTGAGTGAAGTGTGTGTGTGTGTGTGTGTGTTAGCTTAGTCTTTTCATGAATTGCATATTAACACCACGTTTATGCACTCAAGCAAAGTGTGGTTAAGTGTTTGTCAACATCCAGTTACAACACACACACACACACCCGCACACACACACCACTCCTCATGAGTGGTTAATGGTGCTTGTCTAGGCTCCTTTGAACGCCTCTGCATATGCGTCCTAAACTGGCTCTTACAGATAAACACTATGTGTGTGAGTGTGAGTGTGAATGTGAGTGTGAGTGTGTGTGTGTGTGTGTGTGTGTGTGTGTGTGTGTGTGTGTGTGTGTGTGTGTGTGTGTGTGTGGCTCTTACAGATAAACAAATATCAATTTGTTTTTGGTATAAAACAACAGAAGAACATAAGGACTTCCAAGAAAATAGGGCCTATTCACTTATGTATTTATTTAACCAGGATAGTCCACTCACAGACAGTAACAACTGTTTTCAATGGAGTCCTACACTGAACAGTCAACATGGTTCCTGTGTAGTTTCATTTCATTGGCGTGACTGGTATACATTATGTGATATTTGAGAAAAAAAGTGAAACCAGTGGGATGTACAGGTAACTGCCAAAATAAAGGAAACACTGACATAAAGTGTCTTAATAGGGCGTTGGGCCACCACGAGCCAGAACAGCTAGAATGCACCTTGGGATACGTTCTACAAGTGTCTAGCCTGGTCCTGTGTGTTATTTAATTGGCATTGTAAAACCCATTTAAATGTAAGTAATATGGCGTGCACGATACAGTGAACCTAGTCCTGTGTGTTGGAGTCATTTCATTGGCGTGACTAGATACATTACAATATATGTTTTAGGAAAAACGACGTTGAAGATGGAAAATCCATTTCAATTGCTTAAGCTGTAATGCTGTAAAATATGCTTTAGTATGGATTACAGCCTAATCCACGTTAATCCAGCAGGAGAAACGCGCACACACACATGCACACACACACGCACACACACACACACACACACACACACACACACACACACACACACACACACACACACACACACACACACACACACACACACACACACACACACACACACACACGTCAATCCAGCAGGAAAAAATGCAGTAAACTGCTATGTCATGCATAGCTGCCTGCAAGACACTTCCCTCTCTACTTTCTCCTCCTTTTTAGTCCCTCTTTCTCACTCCTTTATTCCCATTCAGTCCCTCTTTTTTCTCCCTTCTTTCCTTTAAAAAGTGTTGATGATAACTTTATTGTTGTTCTGTATTGTAGACCACAGAAGCTCTATAACTGAATTGTGAAAGGCTTGTAAACAATGGAGAATGTCTATGAAATTAGATTTGATTGTTTTAGGGTTTTTAACATTTACATATTTATTGGTGAGTCGTATGCTAATGTATTTGCAGCAGAACTGCAATTTGATGATGCTGTGTGTGTGTGTGTGTGTGTGTGTGTGTGTGTACACGTTATGCATTTTGTTTTATACATTTGAATAATATTACTTGTGGGAAAGGCTTGTTTATTATGAAAAGTCCAAATCTATTTTCCTCTTCTTTAGTAGTAAATTGAATAATCATCATTGCTAATGGATATTTCAGCGTACCTTGAAGTGATGGCATATCTTTTTTTTTCTTCATTATGTCTCTTTTACACAGCTGATTTTGAAACCAGACCTAAAGTCAATTAGTTAGAAATCCTCGGGGAATACATGAAAGGGATTAACAATTTTCTCTCTTCTTCTCTTAATTATTTTGTCATCAGCAGTTTTAATGCAGATGTCTGTTTTTTCTCATTTTTTCTCCTGTCCACTCTTTCTTCTGTCTTTATCTTTCCTTCCCGCTGTCTTTCTAGATTCCTCTTCCTTGCTCACTCTTTCTCAATTTCCCCTCCTCTCTCTCTCTCTCTCTATCTCTCTCTCTATCATGTAGGTTCTCTGCCAAACTGAAAGGGAGTTTTCTCCATCTCTGTCGCCGAGGGAAACGGTCATCAGGTGCCATGAGTTGTTGCTGGGGCGACTGTCATTGTATCCCTCCGACGCGGAACACCTAAAATGGGGTCTACAGTACCAGCTACCATGGCTACCAAGCGGCAAGCCCAGCTCTAATTGCCTAAGCTACAACCTTTCCGTGACCTACGACTTACTGTCTCTACTTCCTGCTCTGGCCACACCCCTTCCTTACCTGTCGCCCAACCTGATTTCAAACTTGCCTGCTTCCTTTCCTAATAGTCTCCCTTTCCCCTTATTGTCTTAATAAGATAGCCCCTCCTATCCTCCCTAACCATGGCCAACAGGTTTCTCCACCTCCCCTCCATCCCCCTCTCCCTATCCCTCTCTCCGTCCACCTTCCTCTACCTCCTCCCACCGTTACTTGTTCTCCTCCGCCTCCCTGGGTCCGTCCGGGGGGACTGCTGGCTGATCGAGGGGGATAAAGGCTACGTGTGGCTGGCCATCTGCAGTCAGAACCAGCCCCCGTACGAGACCATCCCCCAGCACATCAACAATACGGTACTGCTATGTTCTATATTATACTGTATGTATTATTCAATACAGCCTACCCTAGCAGTAACTGTAAAATATGTAATTTCAATCGCAAAGCTGGTTGAAATTACATATTTGCAACCAGTTTTGCTCACTGGGGTGTTCCTTTTCAACCACTGAATAACATCACCAAGATAATATATAAATTAGTGGTGCTAGCTCACTGTTTTGTTATGATAGCTTACTGTTTTGTTATACTGTATTGGTGCTAGAACAGAGCATTGAGGAACACCAAAACGTACCTTACTTTTCAACCACCGTCCCATAAGAACCAGCATAGTTTGGCAAACCTAAAACGGAATGTTTTGTTTATGCTAGCTTACAAATGCTAGCTCACTGTTTTGTTATGATAGCTCACTGTTTTGCTATACTAGTTTTCAAATGTTGAGCCGTTTGATAAAAAAAAAACGGTTTCAAATTCAAATGCATTTAAAAAAAGTTTACGACTTATTTCCATTTTGTTCCTCTTTCAACCCAACTTTCAAGAGAAATGCGAAGCTAACACTAAATGTTTTCTTATGCTAGCTCGTGAATGCCGAGCCGTTTGATATTAAACAAGTTCTTGTTCTTTCAACAAAACAGGTCCATGACCTGAGGCTGAATGAGAACAAGCTGAAAGCAGTGCTATTCCACTCCATGTACCGCTTCACCAACCTCACGGACCTCAACCTCACCAAGAACGAGATCTGTTACATAGAGGACGGGGCCTTTACCCATCAGGCCAACCTACAGGTAAGGGATTTGATTTGTTGATTGGTTATTTGGTTGGTTGGTTGGTTGATTGGTTGATATGTTGGGAAGGAGGGATTTGATTGGTTGATTGGTTGGTTGATTGGTTATTTGTTTGATTGGTTGGTTAAGAATGAGATCTCTTACATAGAGAACAGGGCCTTCGCCCATCAGGCCAACCTACAGGTAATTGGTTTGATTGTTTGATTGGTTGGTATGTTGGTTGGTTGGTTGGTTGGTTAGTTGGTTGGTTGGTTGATTGGTATGTTGGTTGATTGATATGTTGATTGGTTGGTTGGTTGATTGATTGGTTAATTTATATGTTGGTTGGTTGGTTGATTGATATGTTGGTTGGTTGATTGATTGATATGTTGGTTGATTGATATGTTGGTTGATTGGTTGGTTGGTTGGTTGATATGTTGGTTGGTTGGTTGACAACAAGATTTCTTACTTCAGGGATGGGCAACTCCAGTCCTCGGGGGCCTGATTGGTGTCACACTTTTGCCCCAGTCCCAGTGTAAACACCTGACTCCAATAATCAGCTAATCAGTTTAGAATGCAATCAGTTTAATCAGCTGTGTTTGCTAGGGATGGGGAAAAAGTGTGACACCACTCCGGCCCCCGGGGACTGGAGTTTCCCATCCCTGTCTTACATAGAGGCCGGGGCCTTCACCGATCAGACAAACCTACAGGTGAGGGAGGAGTGGGGGTTTGATTGGTTGATTGGTTGGTTGTTTAGTTGTTTGGTTGTTGGTTGTTTAGTTGTTGGCTTGATTGGTTGACTGGTATATTTATAAATATCAAACAATACCCTATTCTCCATATTATAGATCAATACTTTTGACTAGACAGTGTGTTTTTGAGTGATAAGGGGTGTCATTTGAGATAGCCAAAGATTTCCTGCATTTTCACTGGAACTATTCCCCAAAATGAAACCATTCCCCATCTTCATTTAACAGCCCAATTACATGGAAGCCATCGTTTTCATTAGAACCAGAGTCGATGGCACACAGGGATGTTGCTATTTGTACTTACTAAGATGGAGGAGAGGCCAAGTACTTACTGTATTTCCATTGTGGTCCCTTCTTATCCTAGGTCCTCCATCTATTCTCCATACAGTGCACTAATTCAAAAAGCAGTCTCTTCATAGGGAACATGGTTTCATTTGAGATGCCAAAGTCTTATTGTTTCTCCATTGTGGTCTCCTCTCATCCTAGGTCCTCCAGCTGGGTTACAACAAGCTGACCAACCTGACAGAGGGGATGATGCGTGGCTTGGGCCGCTTGCAGTGCCTCTTCCTCCAGCACAACCTCATCGAGGTCATCGACAACAAAGCATTCGAGGAGTCCAGCTCCAGCCTCAGCAGCATCGACCTTTCGTCCAATAAGCTGGCCCGGATCGACCCGTCAACTTTTACCGTGCTAAACCGGTTAATGGTCTGCGAGCTAGCAGGAAATCCTTTCCATTGTGGATGTGATCTGTATAGTTTTCTTACTTGGTTGGAGGCGTTTAATAATGTGACGCATACGTACGACCGGCTCCAGTGCGAGACCCCTGGTGAGCTGTTTCTCTACCCGCTCCTGAGCCCCGTGGCCGGACATGGACGCAACGCTCGCACCATGCTCTCGTCCATCTGTCGCGACGGCATGATCATACCCGGGATCACGTCTCAACCCGGCACCGACTGGGAGGGCTCCGGGATGGGCCCGGAGATGGACGGCCGGGCCGGGCCGTATCATCAACCGACAGCTTCGTCCACGGCCGACCCCAACTTCAACCCCAGCATCAAACTCCAGTGGGTCACTCTGTCTGCAGCCAAGCTGTTGGTCCAGATCCCTAAACCATACAGCAAGATGTACGTCCTGGTTCAATACAACCAGAGCTTCGTCTCGGACATCCAAAACCTCAAGGAGAAGAAGGAGAAGGTGACTTTGGTGGATCTCAAACCTCACACCAACTACACCTACTGCGTAGTGTCCATAAGTAAAAACCAGCGCAACAACCACACGTGCATCTTCTTCGCCACTCGAGCAGCAGGGCCGGATGACCACCACGGCAACCCGTCGACCATGACGCACTACATCATGACGATCCTGGGGTGTCTGCTGGGAATGGTGATCGTGCTCGGGCTCGTCTACTACTGCCTGAGGAAGCGTCGGATGCAGGAGGAGAAGGAGAAGGTGATCAGCGTGAAGAAGACCATCTTGGAGATGCGGTAAGAGGGACAGACCCAATGTATATGAATTATTTAGGTTTTCTCTTCTTTTATCGCCTTATCTCTTTCATTCCATTTTATTGTTGTTACTATAAAGTGTGTTTGTGATTTAAATGCACTTTAATTCAATAAAGTTTGATTTCAGGTTTGATTAACTCTAGATTAGATGCATCTGAATTGCACACAGCTATTTTACCTGAGATGTAAAATATTTATTCTTATGGATTTTATGCTTGGATTTTATTTACAGGTATGGACCGGAGGCTGCGGCACAGGCAGCTAACGACCCGGCAGCCATGCAGCATCTCCAGGAACAGGCCCAGAACCAGGGGCACCATGGAGGTCACCTCCATGGAGGAGGGGGAGGGGGTGGCGGGGGTAACAAACTACCCCCCTCCGCCTCCTCCAGCTCCGGCATGCTCCACGGTTCGGCCAACACCACCTCCTCCCGCCTCTCGACGCTCCCCCAAGTGGAGAAGATGGCCACAGCGTTCAGTGAAGCCATGGCGACCAGTAAAGGGAACTATATGGACGTGAGGACTGGGGCAGGATTATCGGGAGATGGGGGAGGATTATCACTGGGAGGTGGAGGAGGAGTGGGGGAGGCGACACTGGTGGATATGCGAGGCATCAACGGTTGCAGTGAAGATGGAACGGACATTGGGAATGATTCGGACGACGGGCGCGGATCTGCGTCTGAGATCTCGACGATCGCCATGGAGGTCGACAAAGTCAACCAGATTATCAACAACTGTATCGACGCGCTCAAGCTCGACTCCCTTGTTGCAACGACAACATCTGGCGACAACCCTACTTCTCCTCCACCTGCTTGTATCACCTCCCTCGCTCGGAACCTCATCCCCCTCTCCCAAGGCCTCGCTGACACCTGCCAGATGCTCGCCTCCTCTCCCAAAATCCATGCCCCTCCGGCAATGACCCCCGTCCCCCTCGTCATGCCCCTCTCGGAGCGTCCTGGAATCAGCGGAGGGGGGTTTCTCTCACCCCCCTACAGGGACCCACCACCATTGGCGAATGCCGTACGACCTTTACAGAGGCAGCTGAGCGATACAGGTGTGATGGTCATGGGGGCTGGGAAGAACCGATGTAGCATGCCCTCAGCTGGAGGATCCATGAAGAGCACCAGGGTCTTCAGTCTGGATGTCCCGGAGCCCCGCAGCCCGGGCCCCAACTCCTGCCCACCGTACCCAGAGAAGGGGAGCCCTGTTGGGTGTGGGGAAACCATGGAGAGGCTCCCTCTGGTGGGTGGAAATGTTAGTGGTTGTGGTAGTGGTGGTGGTGGTGGAAACGGAATGGGTTGTGGTGGTGGGAACGGAATGGGAGGAGGGGTTAATGAAGGTGGGGTGAATGTCAATGGAGGTGGGGTGGGTTGCGGAGGGGGAGGAAGAGGAAGAGGAGGGGGAGGACCGGGTAAGCAGCAGCAGCAGCATCATCTGGAGGTACATCCAGACTACCACTGTTCTGAGCACCGGCACTCCTTCCCCGCCCTCTACTACGAGGGAGCCAATGACTCCCCCTCTCCCTCCCCATCCCAGAAGGCCTCCTTCCTCAAACCCCTGGGACGTACCAAGAGGGACCCTGCTGCCTACTCCCAGCTCTCCCCTTCCCGGCACCACAACTACTCCGGCTACTCCTCTGGCCCCGAATATTCCTCTGAAAATACCCTTCGAATCTGGGAGAGGTTCCGGCCGCACAAGAAAGGCCCTCGCGACCCTCGCGAAGAGGCAACGTATATCGCTGCAGGCCACGCATTAAGGAAGAAGGTTCAGTTTGCGAAAGACGAGGACCTCCATGATATCCTCGACTACTGGAAGGGGGTGTCGGCCCAGCAGAAGCTGTGAGAGATGCGGAGGTGGTGTAACCTAGAGGATGACATACAGAAGGAGAAGACAGTGATGTCATAATTCTCATGAACTCCCAGACAGTGAATGGACCTGAATCACAGAACTACAACTGTTGGCTCCCATGTGTACTTCCTGGTCTATTTTATGACATCATCTGTCTTCTCGTTCTTTGACTAATCCTAGGGTGTTACAACAGCAGACTCTGACAGGGGATGAGGAGGATAGTAGTAGAAGTTGTGGGAGAGACATTATGTAGTAGTAGTAGTAGCAGCATGACACAGGGTATTGGGTTTTTTCTACAGTTCCAAAATGGAACTACAGGGGTTCCACAATTCTACAAGGGGTTCTGAAGTCGTTCCACATAAATTCCACTGTTCCATTGCGGGTTCCATCGTGGTTCCACAAGAGTTCCACAGTTCTACAATGGTTCTATAGAGGTTCCAAAGTTCCATAAAGTGTTCTATAATGTTTCTGTAACGGTTCCGTAGGGGTTCTATAGTAGTTCTAGAGGTTTCAAAGTTCTACATGGAGTTCCATAATGGTTCCACACTGAGCTTCTAAGTGGTTCCACATTCTCATCTTTTCCAGTTTTGGGTAAACAAAAAAACAACAACAATATATCAGATTTCCTCTTGCCTGGCACTTTGGTCCTTGCAGGCTACCATAGAAAGACAGAGCCAGGGTAATGAGGACTCAGTAATGACTGCAGAGGGTTGTCACTAGCAGGTGTCCTAAGACTCATTATAACATACTGTATCTCCAAACAACAAGCAGCAGCATTACCCGTCTTAAATCCTGGTCCCTTAAACAGCACAGCTCATAATCCCATCAACATTCAATTCATTCACTAAACAGTGTGTGCGTCCCAAATGGCACCCTATTCTCTATTTTGTGCACTACTTTTGACAAGGGTCCACAGGGTTTCCATAGGGCTCTGGTCGAAAGTAGTGCACTATATAGGGAATAGGGTGCCATTTGGGATGTAGAAGTCATTTCACTCTAAAGCCCACCACCTGCCTCCCTAGCAGCGCCATTTAGAGCGCTAATTGAAAGGGGATGAGGAATTAGCAGTGTTTGCCTCAATCTCTTCTTCTTCCTTCGGAGGAGGGGGGAGGGAGGAGGGGGAGAAGGAAGAGAGGGAGGATATTAAGCGATACTTATCGTGTTAATTGTTCTCGGCTGTAATTAGCCCAAGAACAAAACAGGTGGGGATGCTAGCGTGGGTGGACACACAGTGAGAGGACGGCGTGAACCAGGCCCTGGAGCCCCTCTCTGTGTTTAGCAGGAGCGTGCTTATCGATTGGAAACACCTACACATGTTTTACAGAGCGTGGCATGCTATTGGAGCGCTCCGCCATTTTTAAAAATCCTTCTTCTTGGCCTTTTCTAAATCAGACATGTGGATTGATTAGATACATTTTGTTCAGATAGCAAGCAAGGAGGAAGGGACGTTTGCACACACACACACACACCCATGCACGCACACGCGCACACACACACACACACACACACACGTGTGTGTTCAGATTGCGTGTTCAGATTACTGTGAAGTAAGCCATTTTCCAGAACTGCTTGCTAACATTTCCCTGGCGTCGAGCCAATTTCTTATTTACAGGTATAGCATTTTTTTATTTTGATAAGAAAGTCAAAGCTTCCTTCGGGGGGAAGATTAAAATTAGCATTTCAATAGTGCTAGTCATGCAAAAACCACTTTAGGCTGGGTTAGGAGAGGTGGAGAGAGACGAGTGTTGGCTCCCATATTAAAGCAGAAGGTAATCATGTCAGGGTAGAGAGAAGGTTCCTAGCGGAACACACAGACCACACACAAGAAGTTACAGCTGAAATTAAAGACAATGCTAGTATGGTGATGTTTAGAAAAGCTAGAGTTCGCAAGGGTTCATGGTCTATTTTAGAGAGAGAGAGAGAGAGAGAGAGAGAGAGAGAGAGAGAGAGAGAGAGAGAGAGAGAGAGAGAGAGAGAGAGAGAGAGAGAGAGAGAGAGAGAGAGAGAGAGAGAGAGAGAGAGAGAGAGAGAGAGAGAGAGAGAGAGAGATATGGTTGTCTATGGAGAGAACGAGATCATATAACAGAGCCAAATATATAAAGAGTTAGTTTTTTTTACTATCTTCCATGTTGGCAGCAAATGTTCCATACAAAAAACATAGTGCCAAATATTCTATTTATAATGGCAATATATGAACATAGCCCAATTCTAATCTTTTGTTTTACTAATTGGTCTTTCGACCAATCACATCAGATCTCTTTTCACATCAGCTCTTTTTCAGAGCTGATCTGATTGGTCAAAATACCAATTAGTGGAAAAAAAGATCAGAATTGGGCTGTCTGTCTAAACACAGCCTCTGCCTGGTCTCTGGTCTCTGTCTATGGAGAGGTGAGAGGTTATGTTTTGCATGTCAATTGTGCCCCTCTGCTAACAGAGCTTAGCCTCCGTAGTGGAGCCTGGTATAGATCAAAGTGTCCTCGTAACAGGGATACACTGACCAGGGAGATGGTTACCCCCGGTCAAAACACAAAATGGCTGACAGGAAGTGAACAGAGCTGGATGGTTTTGCTGCTCTCTGTATTCCTTTCTATACTGTTCTCTGAATGTGGAAACATGGAAAGGGAATTTTGATCACTTGGATGGAACTTTGAAAAGGGGGATTGTAATAAATGGGGCCACAGATGATTACTTACAAATAATAATAATAATAATAATAATAATAATAATAATAATAATAATAATAATAATAATAATAATAATAATAATATGGACTGAGTTAGAAGATGTGTTGGAAGATGGAGCGAGGTTTGGTGATGCCTCTAGATCTGAGTATTCATTTGACCCAACATATTTGATTTACTTGAATGGATGCCTTAGTGCTACTTTCTATATGCCTACAGCATCCCAGTCTGGCCTTTGTGTAACATATATTAGTGCTACTTTACTTTAGGCCTACAGCATCCCAGTCTGGCCTTTGTGTAACATATATTAGTGCTACTTTACTTTAGGCCTACAGCATCCCAGTCTGGCCTTTGTGTAACATATATTAGTGCTACTTTACTTTAGGCCTACAGCATCCCAGTCTGGCCTTTGTGTAACATATATTAGTGCTACTTTACTTTAGGCCTACAGCATCCCAGTCTGGCCTTTGTGTAACATATATTAGTGCTACTTTACTTTAGGCCTACAGCATCCCAGTCTGGCCTTTGTGTAACATATATTAGTGCTACTTTACTTTAGGCCTACAGCATCCCAGTCTGGCCTTTGTGTAACATATATTAGTGCTTCTTTACTTTAGGCCTACAGCATCACAAATATATTTGATTTATATGAATTTATTTATTGTTGATGGATGATACAGTATGGCCTATCTCTGGACTCATTTGACCCAATATATTTGATTTACTTTAATGGATGTCTTAGTGCTACTTATAGACCTACAGCATACCAGTCTGGCATTGGTACAAAATATATTAGATTTAAATATGATATATTTTTTGGGGAATACATCTAATGGATACAGCATCACTGTATTGACCTATGACTCCTAGCACTCTGCTTGAATTAACGTTAATTGGCGGCATTCTGATCTGCTCATCTGTTCTGACTGGAATCATGAATCATTGCTTTGTTGGTATATTCTTATCCTCAGAATGACATTACTGACGTATAATGATATTCATAGACTGATTATATGATCTGGCTCTTTCCGTCTCTATCTCTCCCTCTTGCTGCAAGTCTCCACTCTTTCATCTCGTCCACCCTCTCCCTCTCTCCATCCTTCCCTCCCTCCACGCCCTGATGTCCTGTTCCCTCTCTCATTCCCTCTGACCCACTTATGTTGGCTAATATAACCCAGCAACCACCAAGCACAAAAATACAACAACATGTAATTCACTCGCTTCTCTAGTTGTTTCATCCCTCCTTCCCTCCCTCCACCCTTGTCCGGTTTAATGGTCCAAATTAATGAGTCATTTGCAGAGGAGATGGTTGCATCCCAAATGGAACCCTATTCCCAATTGCACTACTTTTGACCAGGGCCTATAGGGTTCCTATAGGACTCTGGTAGTAGTGCGCTATGTAGGGATTAGGGTGCCATTTGGGCTGTGTGCAAGGTGTCAGGGCCAATGAGGAGAGGTCATGGGAGCCATGCTAATATGCTGATATTACTAACTCTGCCAGATTGAAGGGTTGATTGAAATTAATTAACGATTCCAAGGAGGACTTTCTTTCTTTCTTTCTTTCTTTCTTTCTTTCTTTCTTTCTTTCTTTCTTTCTTTCTTTCTTTCTTTCTTTCTTTCTTTCTTTCTTTCTTTCTTTCTTTCTTTCTTTCTTTCTTTCTTTCTCTCTCTCTCTCTCTCTCTCTCTCTCTCTCTCTCTCTCTCTCTCTCTCTCTCTCTCTCTCTCTCTCTCTCTCTCTCTCTCTCTCTCTCTGTGTGTGTCTCTCTCTCTCTCTTTCCCTCTCTCTCTCAGCGTAGCTGGCATAGCCACCCCTGATACAGGATCAGATTACTTCACTAGGATGAAAAAGTTTGAACTCAAAATTGACCTCAGATCAGTGTATAGGTCTTCGTCATCCTGTCTCCCAGAGGGAGGAAAGGGTATAGTCGGACAAAGTTGCCCCCATCCACTGATCTAAGGTCAGTTTAGAGGTTTCCTTCCTAATGGTTGAGGTTAGGATTGAGGTAGGGTAAGCTGTTCCTAGATCTGTGCCTACGGGTAACTTCCACTTCTGTCTCTGAGAGGCGAGGAAAGGGCAGATCTCTCAGAGCCTCTAAGCCAAGGCCTTATGGGAAATGGAAGTTCTATCCCATTTTCCTTGATGCCTATCAAAGGTGAGGAAAGGGCAGAACTTATCCTGCTAAGGCCTTATGGGAAATGCAGTCTTATTTCCATGTTCCTCAAGTCCTAATGCTTAACTTTGAAGCCTGCGTGTTTTGACAGTGAAGCAGCACACAGGTGGCGCTAGGTGTTAAAATGATGGAGATAGTGTGAATGAACAATGGCACTGTTTTCTTCACCTTTCTTCTCTCTGACCTACAAAATGGCCATCCACAGAATGGGTTCTGATGGAAAGGTCAAATGCAAGATCTCTATCTTACAGTAGATTTATGCTGCAAAGTGGAAGGTGTGTGTGTGTGTAGCGCTCCTGTTTATGACGAGGCATTAATTGGTCATATTTAATTAAGACTTTCATCGAATGCTGATGTACATAAAAATCCTTGCCCCCCCCTCTTTCTTACTCCCCAGCTAATCAAATAGACTCACGTCCAGCAACAATGGGGATGTCAACCACACGTCTGCATTACTCAACAATCACCATCAATAAAACCTGATTTCAGTTGTATCAATTTGAGCACCATAAAAGTCTATCGCACATACAGAGATGTCCCTGGGGCACTATTTTGGACAACCCCCGTTTTGATAAAAAGGCCTTTTGGGTCTCTTATTGTAGCCCCTGTTTAAAAACCACCGGTCAGTTTCCTTTGTGGAGGTTTCTGGTGAAATACTAACCAATTAGATTTTGAGTAATGCTGGAGGCTAACTATACACGGTGGAACTGATAGAGTCCCTTTGTAAATTAATGACTACATTACCTTTTAACAAATAGGAGGTAGGGAGGGAGGGAGGGAGGGAGAGAGAGAGAGAGAGAGAGAGAGAGAGAGAGAGAGAGAGAGAGAGAGAGAGAGAGAGAGAGAGAGAGAGAGAGAGAGAGAGAGAGAGAGAGAGAGAGAGAGAGAGAGAGAAGCACTCCACTCTTAGCCCTCAGGTCTCTAGCCCTCTCTCTGGCCATCACTAATAATAACATTAACTCAATATGAATATTATTAATTTCAGCTCTTATTACTCTAAGGATGACTCTGTGGCCACTGCTGCCCATAATTCAAATCTAAGTATATTACAAATTATATTACAAAATATATTAGTCATTTAATCTTTGTGGAGACTGAGAGGGTGGGTGTGTGTGTGTGTGTGTGTGTGTGTGTGTGTGTGTGTGTGCAGGAGAGTGTGTTAAGCATACACAATACATTGTGTAGACTTCGAGGCTGTGCATAGACTTTTTATAATTCGTTCATTGTTTGCGTAGACTATGGGGTATGAAACAAAGGCCTACATAAACCACTGAATGAATTTATGATATTAATAGTTTCCATTTTGGAAGCTATACATGGGTCCATTGGTGAAGATCAAACCTAGCTCCTCTTCCTGTTGACCCATCTACTTTCTCTTCTCTCTCTCCTCTTTCTCCTGAAGATGGATAGAGGGTGCATTATTCTGGTCTCCAAGGGCCACAGTGTACAATGATGCATGACTCAGGTCCTTCTGGACTGGAGGTGAGCACACATCAGTCTAGACCAGTGCTTTCCAAACCTTTATTGCGCTGTAACCCACCAGAAGCATTTTAGAGTAGACTTTGTAACCCGAAAGGGGTAACCCAAGTATACCAAATTCATGTTTCTAGATGAGCCCAAGCCTTTATAGTGCTGTAACCTTACCTGAAGCATTTGGAGTTATACTGTAACCCAAGTCAACAAACCATTGTATCTTGCCAATCCCCATCTCAAAACAACTGAGCCACAACCCACCCTTTGGCCCAAATACAACAGGTGTAGACCTTACAGTGAAATGCTTACTTACAATCCCTTGGGCCCCGACCCCTCCATTTGGGAACCGCTGGTCTAGACTCTCCCACCCTCCTTCCCTCCCTCCAGAACTGAATATTTGGTTTGGTGTAGCAGTGCTTTGCTTGGTGATAAAGTGTTAGATAGAGAGTAGGTTGGCAACAGTGAGGCAGCAACACAACTTTTTTATGCATATGCAAATTAGAACAAGTATTTTCTTTCCTTCCCCCCAAAGCGTACTTCATCAGAGTTTATTGCATTGTAGATTGTTTTTTATTGTTCGATTTTGTTTTATTGTTCGTTGCTTGGGGAGCTTCTGTATTGCTGCATGAATTAAAAAATGTCTCTTTTCATTTCCTCGATTTTTGAACAAAGCCACAGTCTGGGATCTGGGATTTTCTTCAATGGTCATTTCCATTGTTGATATACAGGTATACCCCATTGATTCTTGAAGAGAATATAACTTTATATCCCAGAGTGTAGCTTTAAAGGTTATTGAAAACACAAATCAATAGCCGCATGACAAAATGGTGAAAAAAACCCTGATTGCCTCTGTGGATTTACAGTTGCTCTCATACTAAAGCTCATTCGGTGAAACTGGAGGCACAGAATGGCTCCCAGGGAACCACCATGGCGGCTCTTTGCTCTCATTTAATTAAACTTGGATCCATACAGTTGAAATGTGCGGTGCAAACTTATGAAGCGCCAGTACAAGGGAGAATATTACTGCTACTGCTCAAATATCTGTTTCACACAATGGGATGCATCTCAATAGTCTTGAATGGTTTTCTCAATCATGTCCTCGTCTTCTTTCCTCATTTACTTTCCTTAATCAGCACTGATATATACACATATATATATATATATATATATATATATATATATATAAAAAAACAGGATAGGTGAAAACAAAATGGTGGATGTTTACTGTGAATCTACTTTCACCACTCTATATTTAAAGGGACAGTTCAATGAAATTACATATGTATGTGTTTCCTTGCCTTGAAAGCAGTCTATAGACATATGTAAAAAATCTAATCTAGTTGAAATATCCCCTTAACATCAGTGCAGATGGAGGAAAGGAAGCAAGGACACAAGGGAGGAGAGGAGGCAACCTTTCTCATTTCTGTACGAGCCCACTGATAAAATGTGGTGTTTTGCAGCTTGAGTGAGCACCACCGTCTGCTGTTGAGATTAAACTAGATGACTGATTTAGTCTATGTCCCCATGAGACACACACACACACAATCTCGCATATACACACACCCGGTCGCACACACACACCCGGTCGCACATACACACACGGTCGCACATACACACACGGTCGCACATTCACACATGGTCTTGCTTACACACACAGACACACACACACAACCCCTGGGGGAGTTTATACCGGAGAGCAACTGTGACAAACTCGCCACACGACAAACAAACAATGTAGAGTAAAATGAATATATGTGTTTATATAGATTCTAGACAAATTACTTGACAAATGAGAATATGAAGACACACACACACAAAACACACACCGTCCCCACATGATGACACACATGCACACACACACACACACACACACATACACACACACATGCATACATACCATATGTATGCACCCACACGTTTCCACACGTACACTCACACAGAATATGGACTCAGTATTTATGTCTATACGTTTACATACACAAATGGTCTTAAAAAGTGCCAAAACAGAAGACGAGAAAAAGAAGGGAGTACGACAAGAAGAAATGGCACCAAACCTCTGTAAAAATGTGCTCATGTAACCTTGACTCATTTTAACGTTGATTTATTTAATGTTTTACATTTATTGATTTAATTTGACATGTATTTATTCCTGAACAACAGGGTGCTTTGATTTTTTTAAATGGATCTATCATCATAATGTTGTGATTGTTTCTTTGTCAGAGATCTGATGTTGTGTAGGGGTTCTGTCAGAGTTCCACGATTGAACAGCAGAGTTCTACAATGGAACAGTAGAGTCCTATAAACTGTACTGAAACATGGATGACTTAAGACTGTGTAAATGTACAGTACTTCATGTAGCTTTCTGATCAGCTTTATGAGCCATTATGCTTTCCACTGCCAGTCTCTATACCAAGACTTAAAGGGATGGTTCACCACCAAATCAAAGGTTATTAGAGTTTCTCACACCTATAGTAGGCACCATCTAATACAATCATAAAATCAAACAGTCCCTTTAAGTCTGAGGATGTTTAGACACAGTTGTATGGTTTAGACTGCCAGCTCAGTGGCTACAGGATCCGTAAGGCTTACACACACACACACACACACACACACACACACACACACACACACACACACACACACACACACACACACACACACACACACACACACACACACAAACACACTCAGCCCCATGTTGAAGAGCTGATAATGTCTGTCAGACCTCTCCCTTGTCAGAAATCGTGTTACATTGCGTGTGTGTGTCCTAGAAACTAGGGGTTTGAATCGCCAGCTTTGTGAAATTGAATCGCCCCATGGACAAGGGGATGGAATTAGTATTATGCAGGGTGTGTGTGTGTGTCTGTGTGTGTGTGTGTGTTACTCAAAATAACCGCTGTTGTTGGTCAGATCAGTTCTGTTTGACTGAGCCTGGGACATGAAAAGACAGTTAGTGTGTGTGTGTGTGTGTGTGTGTGTGTGTGTGTGTGTGTGTGTGTGTGTGTGTGTGAGCTAGATGACATATTTGAAGAGCCTGCAGATAGACAGAAGATGAATTAAAAAGCTTCACAGAGCAACCTGTCACACACACAGACGTCATCGCCTCATTAAAAAGGAACTGACTCTTCTGAGTTATATAATGCAGTCCCCAATTCACCTCACACTCACACACACATACACATACACACACACGCATACACACATGCACACACATATACACACACTCACACACACAGACACAGACACAGACAAACACACACACACACATACACAGACACACTTGCAGACCCACACACACGGAGACACGCTGGAACACAAACACATTCTCTCCGTTTCACCATCTCTAACTTTCTCTCTCTCTGTGTCTGTTAAACACTTATACAGCAAAGGCACACACACACACACACACACACACACACACACACACACACACACACACACACAACTTCCGTTGTTTTACTCTCCTTGTGAGGACTTGTCATGTTGCCGCTTCTCTCCCACATTCAGACACACTTCTTCTTCCTCATCAGTTTGAGAATCCTAGAGTCTGAGCATAGAGATGCTGACAGATCCTTGTATCTCCTAAAAAAAACAGTAGTCACAGTAAGAGGGATGAAACATGGGCTTGCGTCCCAAGTGGCACCCTATTCCCTATATAGTGCACTACTTTGGACTGCATAGGGAATAGGGTGTGACACACAGTGTGCTGCAGCGTGTAGGGGCTGTGTTTAAGGAGAGAGGGGTTCTGTCTTATTGTGCTCCTCCATTTTAACTAGATCGCCCAGGGCTCAGGGCGGACATTTTGATTCACTTAACTCCGGAGACCCTCTCCTCTCTGAGTAATGGAGAGGATTGGACTAGTGATATTACTAATACAATGGATGGAGAGGGAGGGATGGAGGGAGGGACGGAGGGCCAGGTAGGAAGGATGGAAAGAGAAGGAGAGGGGGAAGACTTGGGGTTGTGAGAGAGGGAAAGAGGGATGGAAGGACAGGGGGAAGACTTGGGGTTGTGAGAGAGGGAAAGAGGGGAGGAAGGAGAGGGGGAGAGGGAGTGTGTAACCTGGATCTTGTGACGTTACTAATACAATGGAGAAATGGAAGAAAGGTTAAAGGCAGGGGAGTGATGGAGAGATGGGGGAGAGAGAGGGAAGGGAGTGAAGCCTTGGACTTGTGACATTTATGGTAAAATGGAGAGATTGAAGAAAGGATAGAAAGGGAGAGAGAAGAGGGAAGAGAGAAAAGGATGGGGTAAAGGGAAAGAGAGCTAGAGAGAGGAAGATTGGAGAGGGAAAGAGAGCTAGAGAGAAAGATAGGAGAGGGAAAGAGAGCTAGAGAGAGGAAGATAGGAGAGGGAAAGAGAGCTAGAGAGAGGAAGATAGGAGAGGGAAGGGAAAGAGAGCTAGAGAGAGGAAGATAGGAGAGGGAAAGAGAGCTAGAGAGAGGAAGATAGGAGAGTGAAGGGAAAGAGAGCTAGAGAGAGGAAGCTAGGAGAGTGAAGGGAAAGAGAGCTAGAGAGAGGAAGCTAGGAGAGGGAAGGGAAAGAGAGCTAGAGAGATGAAGATAGGAGAGGGAAAGAGAGCTAGAGAGAGGAAGATAGGAGAGGGAAAGAGGGCTAGAGAGAGGAAGATAGGAGAGGGAAAGAGAGCTAGAGAGAGGAAGATAGGAGAGGGAAAGAGAGCTAGAGAGTGGAAGATAGGAGAGTGAAGGGAAAGAGAGCTAGAGAGAGGAAGCTAGGAGAGGGAAGGGAAAGAGAGCTAGAGAGAGGAAGATAGGAGAGGGAAAGAGAGCTAGAGAGAGGAAGATATGAGAGTGAAGGGAAAGAGAGCTAGAGAGAGAAAGCTAGGAGAGGGAAAGAGAGCTAGAGAGAGGAAGATAGGAGAGTGAAGGAAAGAGAGCTAGAGAGAGGAAGATAGGAGAGGGAAAGAGAGCTAGAGAGAGGAAGATAGGAGAGTGAAGGGAAAGAGAGCTAGAGAGAGGAAGATAGGAGAGGGAAAGAGAGCTAGAGAGAGGAATATAGGAGAGTGAAGGGAAAGAGAGCTAGAGAGAGGAAGCTAGGAGAGTGAAGTGAAAGAGAGCTAGAGAGAGGAAGCTAGGAGAGGGAAGGGAAAGAGAGCTAGAGAGATGAAGATAGGAGAGGGAAATAGAGCTAGAGAGAGGAAGATAGGAGAGGGAAAGAGGGCTAGAGAGAGGAAGATAGGAGAGGGAAAGAGAGCTAGAGAGAGGAAGATAGGAGAGGGAAAGAGAGCTAGAGAGTGGAAGATAGGAGAGTGAAGGGAAAGAGAGCTAGAGAGAGGAAGCTAGGAGAGGGAAGGGAATAGAGAGCTAGAGAGAGGAAGATAGGAGAGGGAAAGAGAGCTAGAGAGAGGAAGATAGGAGAGTGAAGGGAAAGAGAGCTAGAGAGAGGAAGATAGGAGAGTGTAGGAAAGAGAGCTAGAGAGAGGAAGATAGGAGAGGGAAAGAGAGCTAGAGAGAGGAAGATAGGAGAGGGAAGGGAAAGAGAGCTAGAGAGAGGAAGCTAGGAGAGGGAAGGGAAAGAGAGCTAGAGAGAGGAAGATAAGAGAGTGAAGGGGAAGAGAGAAGTGGGTGATGCTTATCTCTACATTAAGGCCACGGCACTGTTAATGCCAGATGTGGCATACATTGGCTTTTGCCATTGTGTTAAAGCCTCTTACACAGTAGCTACCTATAGCGCATCGGCAGGCTACTGAGGGTCTTTTCTATTGGTTACTGAGTCTCAATTCATGTCAATGTGCTACGATGGGGCTTTTTTTCATTCTAGTATCTCTATTTCTATGAAGAAAGCCATTCCTTACAGAGCATAGATAGAGCTATTGGCACGCTTAGATGTATCTCTGTCTTTGTGTGACCAACTGGGTTCCAACCCCAGTCACAAGACTGTGTTAGCGCTCTGAGCTAAAGCCTAGGCATCACTTGCATTACATACGCAGTTTGATAGAAAAAAGAAGGGAAGAGATAAATGACTCTTTCTTTTCCAACCCCATCTTGAATGTGTAGTCTATTTTATAACAATATTAGTTTAATTCTCTCTCTCTCTCTCTCTCTCTCTCTCTCTCAGTTACAATAACATGGGAGAATTAAAACATTAAAAACAACAGTGACATGTTGTTTTGTGACTGTGTGCCATTTAAATAACAATCAAAATGACAATTACTCAGAAACACCATCTGAGGGAATTGCTTCAGTTGGTCCGCCAGGAGGCATTGCCACCGCACTGTTAATAACAGCCCTGGAACAGATTTAAAACAACAACAACCCAACAAATATGTCTAGATGAAATCAAATACATTTTCAGTGATTTTGTTTCACATCGAGGGGGGTCAGTGAGAGAGTGTCTGTGTGTGTGTTGTCGAAGTGTTTCATCTCTGGACAAGTGAGGGGGGGTCAGTGTCTCGGAGTGATGTCCCGCTGTAGTCTGGGTTGCCAAGCAATCGATCACGCAACACTCCCTGGTCGCCAGAGGCGACGGGTGGAACAGTGAAGGTTCTGGGGTTGCCAGGTGGCGGGTATAAAAACAACAAGATACTTTAATTGCCTGTGTGTCGTTGTGTGTGTGTTAGATTGAAGAAAACCAGTATGGAGTAACTATGGCCCTAGTTGGTTGTGTGGGCTTGGACTCTGCTCTGCTCTCTCTTTTAATGACTTCTAGCGTATAGAGAGAGGAAGAGAGGGAAGGGAGGAGGGAGGGAGAGATAAAGAGAGAGTGCTGGTGGGAAGCAAGTGGAGAGAGCTCAGGTGGAAAGATAAATGATGGTGAGAGAGAAAGACAGAGGGTGGAAAGACTGACAGCCAAACTCCCTCTTTGCCTCCTACATCCCCTTACAACAGACTAACATTAAATAAAAGCGTTAGAAAACCTGACTGAACACAGTAAGCCCTATAGACTGATGTTCCTGCCTTCTAGAGACCAATAACAATGTTGTTGGCTTTTGTTCAGATAGCTGTATACGGACAGACACACAGACATAGGCAGACACACAGACAGACACACACACACACAGACACACACACACACTGTATACGGAGCTATGCTTCACTGGTTCTCCGATTATCTTTCCATCATTCCCCCGGCTTCATTATAGCTTCTAGCCATGCAGCGTAACACGCCAGCACCAGCTAGCTACTGAGCTTGATGTTTAGACCATGGAGAGGGAGGGAGGGAGGGAGGGAGGGAGGGAGGGAGGGAGGGAGGGAGGGAAGCGTATACCAGCTAGCTGTTGAGCTTGATGTTTAGACCATGGAGAAAGAGGGAGGGAGGGAGGGAGGGAGGGAGGGAGGGAGGGAGGGAGGGAGGGAGGGAGGGAACCTAGCACAGCCTGGAGGACATGTAAAGACAGGGATGATGAAGGGAGGGAGAGGGGAAATACAGTAAGACAGATGTGAGGGAAATACATTAGGACAGATGTGAGGGAAATACAGTAAGACAGATGTGAGGGAAATACATTAAGACAGATGTGAGGGAAATACAGTAAGACAGATGTGAGGGAAATACAGTAGGACAGATGTGAGGGAAATACAGTAAGACAGATGTGAGGGAAATACATTAGGACAGATAGGAGGGAAATACATTAGGACAGACGTGAGGGAAATACAGTAAGACAGACGTGAGGGAAATACATTAGGACAGATGTGATGGATATACGTTAGGACAGATGTGAGGGAAATACATTAGGACAGATGTGAGGGAAATACATTAGGACAGATGTGAGGGAAATACATTAGGACAGATGTGAGGGAAATACATTAGGACAGATGTGAGGGAAATACATTAAGACAGATGTGAGGGAAATACATTAAGACAGATGTGAGGGAAATACATTAAGACAGATACGAAGATATATACAGTTCATTCGGAAAGTATTCAGACCCCTTGACTTTTTCCACATTTTACAGCCTTCTTCTAAAATGGATTAAAAACTATTTTTTTTCCTCATCAATCTACACAATATACCCCATAATGACAAAGCAAAAACTGTTTTTTAGAAATGTTTTAAAATGTATAAAAAATATAACACTGAAATAATACATTTACATAAGTAATCCTTTACTCAATACTTTGTTGAAGCACCTTTGGAAGCGATTACAGCCTCGAGTCTTCTTGGGTATGATGCTACAAGCTTGGCATACCTGTATTTGGGGAGGGGCTTCTGTCTGGCCACTCTACCATAAAGGCCTGATTGGTGGAGTACTGTAGAAACATCTCAAGGATGATCAATGGAAACAGGATGCAACTGAGCTCAATTTCGAGTCTCATAGAAAATGGTCTGAATACTTATGTAAATAATGTAAATTATCATTACAAAAATAATCTAAAAACCAGTTTTTGCCTCCTCATTATGGGGTATTGTGTGTAGATTGATGAAGAAGAAAAAAACAATATCATCAATTTTAGAATAAGGCTGTAATGTAACAACATGGGGAAAAAGTCAAGGGGTCTGAATACTTTCCAAATGCACTGTACACAAAGAGAGAGAGAGAGGGGGGGAGAGAGGGGGGAGACAGAGAGAGAGAGAGACGGAGAGAGAGAGAGAGGGGGGAGAGAGGAAAGAAAGCAAAGGATACGATGACCATATTATGAAATATCTTTATGAAGAAAGGAGAAAGGGTTTTCTAGGGCTCAGAGGCATGATGCTACACTTATTACGGCATTCAAAGTGAATATGTTGTATGGTGGCAGAGATAGAGGGAGAGACGGAGAGAGAAAAGAGAATTAAGGACTTAGTGGAGAAGAGGGAGGTGTTTAGAAACAGATGGAATGAGATCTGCCTCAAGTGATTTTGAGTGCTGCTTTGGTGAGCCGCAAGCCTCTGAATTTTCTCTCTCTCTCTCTCTCTTGCTCTCTTGCTCTCTCTCTGGCTGTGACTGCTGAAATGGCAGCATATCCCTGGAGCTGTATAGGCACGTGGTTGTCATCTCTGAGGGAGAGGGAGACAGTGTGTGTTTTCACTTGGGAGAAGTGTATATGCACAAGGGCATCATCGTTGCTTTGAAGCTAAAGTGTATAGACTTCTGCATAGACTTATTTCTCTCTATTCTTCCTGCTTATTTGTGCGTGTGTGTGTGGTGTGTGTGTGTGGTGTATGTGGTGTGTGTGGTGTGTATGGTGTGTGTGTGGTGTGTGTGTGGTGTGTGTGTGTGTGGTGTGTGTGTGGTGTGTGTGTGGTGCGTGTGTGGTGCGTGTGTGGTGCGTGTGTGGTGCGTGTGATGTGTGTGTGGTGTGTGTGTGGTGTGTGTGTGGTGTGTGTGGCGTGTGTGGTGTGTGTGGTGTGTGTGTGGTGTGTGTAGTGTGTGTGTGGTGTGTGTGGTGTGTGTGTGGTGTGTGTGGTGTGTGTAGTGTGTGTGTGGTGTGTGTGTGGTGTGTGTGGTGTGTGTGTGTGGTGTGTGTGTGGTGTGTGTGTGGTGTGTGGTGTGTGTGGGTTTGTATGTTCAATTCAATTGATCAATGATCCCTCCAGTCTGCCCTGAGACGGTTTCGAAAGCCACTTAGCCAGATTAGCCTAAATGAACGTAACACACACACGCAGAATGCTGACAGAAACACATAAACATAAAGACCAGTATTGGGCTAAGGAAAGCAAACAGCACAGGTCGAGTATTGTTGACTAATGTGCAACAACACCCCACACAATACAGCCATGACTATACAAATCAAGAAACGCATTGACAACAAACTATTAACAAATGCATTTCGAGGCCATCCGATGGATGGAAATGCTGTTCTGACAACACTGAAGACCAGACCCATATCTCTATATACCTGTATATGCCTCTGCTAAAGACCAGACCCATATCTCTAAATACCTGTATATGCCTCTGCTAAAGACCAGACCCATATCTATAAATACCTGTATATGGCTCTGCTAAATACCAACTGTACAGAATGAAGAGACAATGTATGAATGGACTAGGAGGAAAAACTCATGGGCATCCTTATAGATCTGTATCTATAATATCCATATTGTTTTTCTCACATTGAAATGCTGAATAGTGTCACATCTTTCACTCTTTCTCCTGCTCATGGTTTCATTCAGTCTCTTTGATCTGGTCTTCACTGCTGAGTATGATTCCACTGATCAGCCCTCCCCTCCCCCTCTTCTCTCCTCTCCTCCTCTTCCCTCTTCTCCCCTCCTCTCCTGTCTCCTCTCATCTTCTCCTCTCCCCTCCCCTCTCCTCTCCACTCCTTCTTCCTCCCTACCCTACCCTCCCCTCTGCACTCCACTCCTTCTTCCTCCCTACCCTCCCCTCTCCTCTGCTCTCCACTCCTTCTTCCTCCCTACCCTCCCCTCTGCTCTCCACTCCTTCTTCCTCCCTACCCTACCCTCTGCTCTCCACTCCTTCTTCCTCCCTACCCTACCCTCTGCTCTCCACTCCTTCTTCCTCCCTACCCTACCCCCCCCTCTGCTCTCCACTCCTTCTTCCTCCCTACCCTACACTCCCCTCTGCTCTCCACTCCTTCTTCCTCCCTACCCTACCCTCCCCTCTGCTCTCCACTCCTTCTTCCTCCCTACCCTACCCTTCCCTCTGCTCTCCACTCCTTCTCCCTCCCTAACCTACCCTCTGCTCTCCACTCCTTCTTCCTCCCTACCCTACCCTCTGCTCTCCACTCCTTCTTCCTCCTTACCCTACCCTCTGCTCTCCACTCCTTCTTCCTCCCTACCCTACCCTCTGCTCTCCACTCCTTCTTCCTCCCTACCCTACCCTCTGCTCTCCACTCCTTCTTCCTCCCTACCCTCCCCTCTGCTCTCCACTCCTTCTTCCTCCCTACCCTACCCTCTGCTCTCCACTCCTTCTTCCTCCCTACCCTACCCTCTGCTCTCCACTCCTTCTTCCTCCCTACCCTCCCCTCTCCTCTCCACTCCTTCTTCCTCCCTACCCTACCCTCCCCTCTGCTCTCCACTCCTTCTTCCTCCCTACCCTACCCTCTGCTCTCCACTCCTTCTTCCTCCCTACCCTACCCTACCCTACCCTCTGCTCTCCACTCATTCTTCCTCCCTACCCTCTGCTCTCCACTCCTTCTTCCTCCCTAACCTACCCTCTGCTCTCCACTCCTTCTTCCTCCCTACCCTACCCTCTGCTCTCCACTCCTTCTTCCTCCCTACCCTACCCTCCCCTCTGCTCTCCACTCCTTCTTCCTCCCTACCCTACCCTCCCCTCTGCTCTCCACTCCTTCTTCCTCCCTACCATACCCTCCCCTCTGCTCTCCACTCCTTCTTCCTCCCTACCCTACCCTCCCCTCTGCTCTCCACTCCTTCTTCCTCCCTACCATACCCTCCCCTCTGCTCTCCACTCCTTCTTCCTCCCTACCCTACCCTTCCCTCTGCTCTCCACTCCTTCTTCCTCCCTACCCTACCCTCTGCTCTCCACTCCTTCTTCCTCCTTACCCTACCCTCTGCTCTCCACTCCTTCTTCCTCCCTACCCTACCCTCTGCTCTCCACTCCTTCTTCCTCCCTACCCTCCCCTCTGCTCTCCACTCCTTCTTCCACCCTACCCTACCCTCCCCTCTGCTCTCCACTCCTTCTTCCTCCCTACCATACCCTCTGCTCTCCACTCCTTCTTCCTCCCTACCCTACCCTACCCTACCCTACCCTACCCTACCCTACCCTCTGCTCTCCACTCCTTCTTCCTCCCTACCCTCCCCTCTGCTCTCCACTCCTTCTTCCTCCCTACCCTACCCTCTGCTCTCCACTCCTTCTTCCTCCCTACCCTCCCCTCTGCTCTCCACTCCTTCTTCCTCCCTACCCTATCCTCTGCTCTCCACTCCTTCTTCCTCCCTACCCTCCCCTCTCCTCTCCACTCCTTCTTCCTCCCTACCCTACCCTCCCCTCTGCTCTCCACTCCTTCTTCCTCCCTACCATACCCTCTGCTCTCCACTCCTTCTTCCTCCCTACCCTACCCTACCCTACCCTACCCTACCCTCTGCTCTCCACTCCTTCTTCCTCCCTACCCTTCCCTTCTGCTCTCCACTCCTTCTTCCTCCCTAACCTACCCTCTGCTCTCCACTCCTTCTTCCTCCCTACCCTCCCCTCTGCTCTCCACTCCTTCTTCCTCCTTACCCTACCCTCTGCTCTCCACTCCTTCTTCCTCCCTACCCTACCCTCTGCTCTCCACTCCTTCTTCCTCCCTACCCTCCCCTCTACTCTCCACTCCTTCTTCCTCCCTACCCTACCCTCTGCTCTCCACTCCTTCTTCCTCCCTCCCCTCCCCTCTCCTCTCCACTCCTTCTTCCTCCCTACCCTACCCTCCCCTCTGCTCTCCACTCCTTCTTCCTCCCTACCCTACCCTCTGCTCTCCACTCCTTCTTCCTCCCTACCCTACCCTACCCTACCCTACCCTACCCTCTGCTCTCCACTCCTTCTTCCTCCCTACCCTCTGCTCTCCACTCCTTCTTCCTCCCTAACCTACCCTCTGCTCTCCACTCCTTCTTCCTCCCTACCCTACCCTCTGCTCTCCACTCCTTCTTCCTCCCTACCCTACCCTCTGCTCTCCACTCCTTCTTCCTCCCTACCCTACCCTCCCCTCTGCTCTCCACTCCTTCTTCCTCCCTACCCTCCCCTCCCCTCTGCTCTCCACTCCTTCTTCCTCCCTACCATACCCTCCCCTCTGCTCTCCACTCCTTCTTCCTCCCTACCCTACCCTTCCCTCTGCTCTCCACTCCTTCTTCCTCCCTAACCTACCCTCTGCTCTCCACTCCTTCTTCCTCCCTACCCTACCCTCTGCTCTCCACTCCTTCTTCCTCCTTACCCTACCCTCTGCTCTCCACTCCTTCTTCCTCCCTACCCTCCCCTCTGCTCTCCACTCCTTCTTCCTCCCTACCCTACCCTCTGCTCTCCACTCCTTCTTCCTCCCTACCCTCCCCTCTCCTCTCCACTCCTTCTTCCTCCCTATCCTACCCTCCCCTCTGCTCTCCACTCCTTCTTCCTCCCTACCATACCCTCTGCTCTCCACTCCTTCTTCCTCCCTACCCTACCCTACCCTACCCTACCCTACCCTACCCTACCCTCTGCTCTCCACTCCTTCTTCCTCCCTACCCTCCCCTCTGCTCTCCACTCCTTCTTCCTCCCTACCCTACCCTCTGCTCTCCACTCCTTCTTCCTCCCTACCCTCCCCTCTGCTCTCCACTCCTTCTTCCTCCCTACCCTAGCCTCTGCTCTCCACTCCTTCTTCCTCCCTACCCTCCCCTCTCCTCTCCACTCCTTCTTCCTCCCTACCCTACCCTCCCCTCTGCTCTCCACTCCTTCTTCCTCCCTACCATACCCTCTGCTCTCCACTCCTTCTTCCTCCCTACCCTACCCTACCCTACCCTACCCTCTGCTCTCCACTCCTTCTTCCTCCCTACCCTCCCCTCTGCTCTCCACTCCTTCTTCCTCCCTAACCTACCCTCTGCTCTCCACTCCTTCTTCCTCCCTCCCCTCCCCTCTGCTCTCCACTCCTTCTTCCTCCCTAACCTACCCTCTGCTCTCCACTCCTTCTTCCTCCCTACCCTACCCTCTGCTCTCCATTCCTTCTTCCTCCCTACCCTACCCTCCCCTCTGCTCTCCACTCCTTCTTCCTCCCTACCCTACCCTCCCCTCTGCTCTCCACTCCTTCTTCCTCCCTACCATACCCTCCCCTCTGCTCTCCACTCCTTCTTCCTCCCTACCCTACCCTTCCCTCTGCTCTCCACTCCTTCTTCCTCCCTAACCTACCCTCTGCTCTCCACTCCTTCTTCCTCCCTACCCTACCCTCTGCTCTCCACTCCTTCTTCCTCCTTACCCTACCCTCTGCTCTCCACTCCTTCTTCCTCCCTACCCTACCCTCTGCTCTCCACTCCTTCTTCCTCCCTACCCTCCCCTCTGCTCTCCACTCCTTCTTCCTCCCTACCCTACCCTCTGCTCTCCACTCCTTCTTCCTCCCTACCCTCCCCTCTCCTCTCCACTCCTTCTTCCTCCCTACCCTACCCTACCCTCCCCTCTGCTCTCCACTCCTTCTTCCTCCCTACCATACCCTCTGCTCTCCACTCCTTCTTCCGCCCTACCCTACCCTACCCTACCCTACCCTACCCTCTGCTCTCCACTCCTTCTTCCTCCCTACCCTCCCCTCTGCTCTCCACTCCTTCTTCCTCCCTACCCTACCCTCTGCTCTCCACTCCTTCTTCCTCCCTACCCTCCCCTCTGCTCTCCACTCCTTCTTCCTCCCTACCCTACCCTACCCTCTGCTCTCCACTCCTTCTTCCTCCCTAACCTACCCTCTGCTCTCCACTCCTTCTTCCTCCCTACCCTACCCTACCCTCTGCTCTCCACTCCTTCTTCCTCCCTCCCCTCCCCTCTGCTCTCCACTCCTTCTTCCTCCCTAACCTACCCTCTGCTCTCCACTCCTTCTTCCTCCCTACCCTACCCTCTGCTCTCCACTCCTTCTTCCTCCCTACCCTCCCCTCTGCATCACTCTTCTCCTTCTGCTTCCCAGCCTCCCTTCTCCACCATTACTACCACCTTCCGAGGGGATCGTCTTATCGTGCTCTGGCCCATTACGGATGCTCTGATAAGGGGCAGCATCTGCTGCGAGGCTGCCTATCTGGCTGGCTGTCTGTCTGCAGAGAGAGAGAGAGAGAGAGAGAGAGAGAGAGAGAGAGAGAGAGAGAGAGAGAGAGAGAGAGAGAGAGAGAGAGAGAGAGAGAGAGAGAGAGAGAGAGAGAGAGAGAGAGAGAGAGAGAGAGAGAGAGAGAGAGAGAGAGAGAGAGAGAGAGAGAGAGAGAGAGAGAGAGAGAGAGAGAGAGAGAGAGATGCAGCAGTATCATCACTCCTTGTCTGGTCATGCTTATCAACTAATGAGCTTTCTGCTGTAGCAACAACCAATAGGTGAGGAGGGGGGAGGTGGAGGGAGGGGGAGGTGGAGGGAGGGGGAGGTAGAGGGAGGGGGGAGGTGGAGGGAGAGGAAAGGGGGAGACAGGGTCAATAACAGAGCAGGGACAGTATGGAGAGGGGTTTTAATCTCCTTATTGATGATACCAGGTGTGTGTTTGTACTTTGGGGTGACTTTGCTATGACCCCAGGTTGCAGAAACAAAGCAGCATTAGTGACAGGCTCTTTCAGACAGCACACACACTGTCAGCCACACACACACACGTACAACTAGACGTGTCGGGCCAGAGATTGAGAACACATTGTTACCGTGGCGTTGCCGTGGGAGACTGATGAATTAATTAACGAGTCATGGTGGTTGCTGGGCGGAGTGGCGCTGAGATCGTCTGGTCACTGAGACTGGTGATGGAAAGGAGATTAGACTGGCTGACACACACACACACACACACAGTCTTGCACAGCTAACCTTGTGGGGACACAATTCAGTCCCATTCAAAATCCTATTTTCCCTAACCCCTAACTCTAAACCTAACCCTAACCCGTAGTCTTACCCTAACCTTAACCCAAGAAAACCTAACCTTAACCCTAACCCTAAACCTAACCATAACCCTAAAACTAACCCTAGCTCTGTAACCCTAACCATTAACGTAATTTTAATCCTAACACTAATTCTAACCTTAACCCTAAACCCCTTAGAAATTGCTTCTGGTCCCCACAAGAATAGTTAAACACGTCCATACACACACACACACACACACACACACACACACAGACACACACACACACACACTCACATAAACACAAACACAAACATACACACACACATGCAAAACATGCATCAGCACACACACACTGACGCACACGCACAAGCTGATGGACAGACATGAATGTAATAATAATAATAATATACCATTTAGCAGACGCTTTTATCCAAAGCGACTTACAGTCATGCGCGCATACATTTTTGTGTATGGGTGGTCCCGGGGATCGAACCCACTACCTTGGCGTTACAAGCGCCGTGCTCTACCAGCTGAGCTACAGAGGACCACGGGTGCATGTACATGCACACACACTCACACATTAGCGAATACATGACAGTGCCATCTGAACTGTCCTGTTTCCAGTAGTTGAACCCAGGTCACTTTGCCTTTCACCCTTTATTCATGGTAGATGTTACATAATTGTATGCATTGTTTAACAGATGTGAATATGGAAAAGGTCATAGGGCGATGATGAGGGCATTTACAATGGGGGGGTGGGGGGTGATCTTAGATCAATGTATACGGGCAATTTACTACAAGGATGTAAATATGTTTAAAGGTCAGAGACTGGTCATGGAAAGCTAGCTCATGCCAGAGCTATGTATTTAGAGAGTTTCTGCATTATGATGTATTTACATGACACTACAACATTCAATGGCAGCCATGTTAACATTACTTGTGGAATATTTAAATAATGCTATCTAACTGTATGTATAGAATTAGAACAGTATTCAACATTTGAAAAGTTGGCCCAACTCTGTAAATATATGGCTCTGGTTCATAGTCTCACTGATCAGAAGAGTGCTGTGATGGGCCTAAATAAATGTGATATGTGCCAAAATATAACAGCTTGAGGTAGAAGTTTCTCTGAACCACAGGTCTAGAATCAGATTAACATACCTCCTTATCTTAACCATTAGGGTGGTGGAACAAAGATCTGATCCTGCATCAGTGCTTATCTTAACCATTAGGGGGGTCGATCAAAGATCTATAATGATACTGAAAATGGGGAATGTGTCAAAATACAATTTGGTGTAGTTTACGATGAATGCACATCAGCAAATGTAGCTACTTTATTTATTTATTAGTTCATTTTTGTTTATTTACAAAAAAAAATCACATTTGTCATTTAATTTTACGATGGTTTGGTTGCCTATTGTAGAAGAGACTTTTAAAGAAGAGAAAAAAAAAATTAACAAAAATGGAATGATCTGTGAATTTTGTAAAAAAAAATAGAATCTATGACTGTTTTTATACTAATGAAGCTTGTTCTGTATACACTATGTTTATTAGGGGTGGGGATGGAGGGATGATTATTTACATACAAAGGGGTGAAAGAGCAAAGGATTTTCAGAAAAGGTTGGGGATGTGCAATGAAGAGCTGTAATTATAAAACGATTGAGAATATAGAAGGTTTAAGAAGAAAAAAAAATCATGAAAAATGAAAATGAAAGTGTTATATTTGCATGATTCCCTGTATTTTTATCAAGCAGAAATAAAAATTTATCGTTGTGTATATTGTTGAGTGGATGTACGTCGAACAAAAACAATAACAACTTACTATGGAAATGAAAAAACGTTGTCCCCCTTTTTGTGACGGAACTATAAAGTTCTACTTTTACGTTTCATTATTTAGATTTTTCTGTTGTTTCTTATGGTATTTATGATCAGTTTGCATCCATTGATAGTGTATTATGATTCTAACATTTGTTTAAAAAATATATATTCTCATCATAATTCCCGTCAATGAAATTTCATCAATGACATCATGTCAAAGGTATGTCACCTCTGGGGCCCTGGGAAAGCATTCCTTCATGCATTCAATATACACATCACCCCATGTATCCTTTCAACAGTGACAGACATACAGTCAGGAAACTCTATGACATTCCCAATTAAAAACCATTAGTCATGTGACACAACATCTCTGAGGTCATATCCTGTGTACAGATCAGGGCCCTGGTCAAAAGTAGTGCACTATATAGGGAATAGTGTGTCATTTAGACGCAGTCACTGTTCATTCATAGTCAACATTCACGTTCCTTATTCTAAGCATCATAATCCGCTGCAGAGGTGAATGGAACATTGCCATGGAGACAGAGGGGAACCGGAGACAATAAGAAAGAAGTTTGAATACACATTATTTAATTAATTAGTAGAGTCATAGAACCTTGAATACTAATAAATTACAGATCAATAGAAGGTTGGTCGC